>NC_091370.1:16828365-17058365 GCF_038502225.1 Cherax quadricarinatus
CAAAGAGGTTTGAACCAAGAGGTTTATTGCGAACATTCTTCCAGTAACCACCATGAGTGTTGATGACTGTAAGTCAAGTAGGAACACACGTTAATCTCATATCTGGGTATTCACAACACTGGCAACCATGTAAATTGTTAATATGATTATTAATATATGTTGAAGATTGAGACACTTGTGCAGCATATGGGAATCTTTATTCAGGAAACGTTTCGCCACACAGTGGCTTCATCAGTCCAATGATGAAGCCACTGTGTGGCGAAACGTTTCCTGGAAACGTTTCGCCCCACACAGTGGCTTCATCAGTCCAATGATGAAGCCACTGTGTGGCGAAACGTTTGGCCCTGAATAATCCAGATTCCCATATGCTGCATAAGTGTCTCAATCTTCAACTTGTCGGTTTTTCAAACCATTCATCACAACTGTCAGACACTGCAGCATCATGGGATCTTGTTACAAAGAATTCTTCAACACTTGTTCAACCTTTGGACGAAGACCTACTTCGACTAGTGGATGGTACCACTATGACCCCGCCTCCGCCTGCTTCACCTCACCTAACTACAGTATATAAGCCACGTCTACGGCCCTATGCTGTACATTCTACAAGATTGATGGACTGAACACATGGACTCCAGGCCGATGGACTGATTACCTCATACTCCTCTCCTTACGCCTTCCTCTTTGTATTGGACTGATGAAGCCACTGTGTGGCGAAACGTTTCCTGAATAAAGATTCCCATATGCTGCATAAGTGTCTCAATCTTCAACTTGTCGGTATTTCAAACCATTCATCACACACATTAATATATGTACTTGTGAATACGATTCAAAGGTTACTAATTACGGAACGGGTGTGGTTTGATCCCATGGCAAGCCAGTCCTAAAACTCGCTTGCCATGGGTTCAAATCCCATTAGTTCCATGATTTGTTTGCAGTGGTGGTGTTGGCATTTTGAGTCAGAGTTACAGAGTCCAGGTAACTCAACCCACACAGGCCTCTAGGACGACCATAAATCAATAAATCGTTTAAAATGCAGTTACGATGGAACCCAAGAGATTATTGATCTGCTAAATATTGATAGTAAAAAATGAAGAGCTATAACTTTACACCTGCAGCTGTGTATGTGCAGGTACACACCTGGACATGCTCTCGTGACATTACTAAGGTCATATGGTTGATTCTTAAGTAAACATTCTCCAAGCTCGGGAAACCTGCCTGTTTTAGACTACCCACATTGCACGGAATAGGTTTCAAGCGATGAATAAGTAAACTCTTCCAGTGTTCGTAAATAACACAAAATCCCGCTTACAAACATTTGCATTCCCAGTGGCTTGGTATAGCACTGACGTTGAAGAACGGCGGAATGGTTTAAAGTATAGCACTGACGTTGAAGAACGGCGGAATGGTTTAAAGTATTCCTTGGTCTTATTGTCGTAGACAGTTTACCTTCAGGCTATGGCGAGATTCTCAGTTTAGGCCTACGTTCGTGTTTGTATTTAGTATGAGTGTAGCGATGCTGTGAGAAATGGGATGAGGCTGCATTGCAGCGAGATGGGAGGGAACTCTTGCCTGTTTGGTATTGACTACATCTTGCACTCTTTCTTGCATATCATTGTGCCCCTCCTTCCCCCCCCCTTCCCTTTCTCTCTCGAACTTTCCCTCATAAGTACCACCTAGTAGAGTACGTAGACACTTTCTACTGGCCGCCGCCGTCATAGCCAGTCACTCTGGACACCATAATAACTCCTGGAGTTACCTGGGAATTTAATACCGTGACTTGAGGTTGTAGAGATGATCTCTCCTCCCCAGCACCCACGTCCTCCCCTGTTCTCTATTCCTTTTACAATCCTATTGAGATGGAAAGTTGTCTTAGAAAGACATGTGAGCAGCAGGTTAGCTTAATTGGTTTTTCGGATTATGCTTCCACCACCCTACCTTTTCTATCTGTTCCATTGTCATTCCATACTCCTTTATTATTTACTCCTTCCCCACCCCACCCTTATCCCCCATCTTTTTCACGGGATGTCGCGTAGCTCACTAGTAACATCATGCCACACTTGGGTATCTCTGTTGATTAAACGTTTCGCCTACACAGTAGACTTCTTCAGTCATATACAAAGAGGAGCAGTAATAATGAAATAGATATAATCAGTCCATCAGCCTCCCAGGTTGATAGACTGTGTGGGCGAAACGTTCCATCAAAGATACCCAGCTGTTGCACACGTCTTAATCTTGTACTTGTCGGCCCATAGAAACGTATGTCAATTTCTTGACACCTTCTTTTTTTTTTTGCGGTAAAAACTGCGTACCTCTTGTGCGTTAGCCGACTGTTGTGGGTCACATCCAGGGAAAAATATCTTGGGAAATTCACTCCTGCTAAAATGTTGTATTCTTCGTACGTATGAAGTGTTAGCATCCCCATTGATTAGGACGGGCAGCACAGGATAGTTGTTTCGGTGGCACCTGCCTTGTATGGGCCAGTAGACCTCCTGCAGTGTTCCTAGGAAGGGCAGCACAGGATAGTTGCTTCGGTGACACCTGCCTTTTATGAGCCAGTAGGCCTTCTGTAGTGTTCCTAGGAAGGCAACACAGGGTAGTTGTTTCGGTGACACCTGTCTTGAACATTAAAATGGTATAAAATACCGACAGGTTGTTAGGTAAGACACATAAGCAACAGTTAGGTATCTTACCTAACTGTTGCATATGTCTTACCTAACGACACCTGTCTTGTATGGGCCAGTAGACATCCTGCAGTGTTCCTAGGAAGGGCAGCACAGGATAGTTGCTTCGGTGACACCTGCCTTGTATGAGCCAGTAGGCCTTCTGTAGTGTTCCTCGATTTTTATGTTCTTTGAAGAATGACACTTGTACAACGTTTGGGAACTTTTGAGGAAAAGTTTCACTCGCCAGTGGCTGCTTAAGTCCAGTACAGAGAAGAACTGAGAAAGATGAAGAGGAGTTTGAGGTAATCAGTCCCACAGCCAGGAGTCTGTGTTCAGTCCATCAGTCTTTATTTGGGGGCCTCTTCTGGGGGGCGGTGACCCAGGAAGAAACTACAGGTAACCTAAAGGTGTTAGTTTTTATACAAGAGAACTTGGTACACTCTGGAAGTGTTGTTGTTGGGTGAAAGGTATTTATATGTCTAATATTAATTAAATAGTAATCCTGCCTTCACCTGTATTTTTTCTTACATTCTTCCTCCAGTCTCCTTTTTCTTTCTTCCTCGGCGACGGTCGACTTTTCCCCCACAACTTGTAGACTTTACGTAATACTTAACCAGTTTAACACAAATGTTCACCTCACCGTACACAATACTTCAACTTTTACCTTCTCAGCTTCATAATGTTAGGACGCCATCTGACGGCGGCGGCCACCACCACCACCGTCACCGCCGCCGTCACCACCGCCGTCACCGCCGCCGTCACCGCCGCCGTCACCACCACCGTCACCGCCGTCACCACCACCGTCACCACCACCACCACCGCCGCCGTCACCACCACCGTCACCGCCGCCGTCACCACCGCCGTCACCGCCGCCGTCACCACCACCGTCACCGCCGCCGTCACCACCACCGTCACCGCCGCCGTCACCACCACCGTCACCACCACCGTCACCACCACCGTCACCGCCGTCACCACCACCACCACCGCCGCCGCCGTCACCGCCACCACCGTCACTACCACCACCGTCACCACCACCGCTTCAGCAACAACTGTCTTTTTTTTTTCTACTGTGTTGGAATGCTGTTCGACTTTGCATTCTCTTAGTAGATAGCTAGATGTAGTTGTAAGGGCTGTCACTATCTACCTTTCTCACGTTCTCTAGCGCTCTCCTGCTGTCATCTGTTCTCGCTCTCCTGTTCTCGAGCTTTATCTCGTTTCTTCCCGAGCTTTGGGGTTGGCTGGCCTACCACGCGGCTTCTGGCTGGAGACTTAATATGCGACATTTATAATTATTTGGTTTGTGGTTCTTACTTGGGTGACCCCCAAGACTGGTCTGGCACACACTGGGAGAATACACACATGCGACAGATGAAGGAAGAAAAAGATGATTAAAGTTAGTGGCTGGGTGTGGACAAAGGGAACGGAGGTGTGGACAAAGGGAACGGAGGTGTGGACAAAGGGAACGGAGGTGTGGACAAAGGGAACGGAGGTGTGGACAAAGGGAACGGAGGTGTGGACAAAGGGAACGGAGGTGTGGACAAAGGGAATGGAGAAACGAAGTGAAAGGCGTGGTTAAAGACATTGGTGGAGTGTGGACGGAAGGGAGGAACGAAGGGAAATTGATGGTTAAACTAAAGTTACTGGTTGGATAAGAACAAAGGTAAGATAGGGATGAAGAGAAGGAAATTACTCGTGCGTTAGTTACTCATTTTACCTCCAGACAATTCCGGGGGTCCCAGAATTGTTGCTAAGTTTTGGTCATACGATCTTCGCAGCACACTGCGTGCTGGAGACCAGGAGATCTCTGGGACCTTGAGGAAGATTGGCAAGTCGTTACCTGTGGCGTAATTAGGTAAACACAGCGTGGTGGGAACTCGCAAAGATAACTATTCCCAGTAGGCGGCATGTTGTGGCTTTACGAGAAGCGCGTGACATACCTGTGACAGGTATAAAAGTTTGTCTTAGCCCAGCCTGGGATAGGCAAGGTTTTAGTGATCACGAGATCAACCAGGTTATTGTCTGGTAATAATAGTAGAATTTTCCTTTTACACAACATGTTATTGTCTGGCTTGTAGGCCCACAGCTATCACAGACTCGTTGTAGAATGTTTTCAGTCGTAGATCGTTACATTTTCACATCTTTAGGCTCGCGTGGGTCAAGTCTCCCCCATAAAATATTGTAGTGTGCAGCCTAGGAAAATATTTATATTTGTAAATATTAAGGTTTCTGGTCCAGAGATTATATTAAGAGGGGCTCGGACAGGTACTTAGTCAGTACCCGACCAGCTGGGCTGTGGTTCTTACGTTGGGCTACGTGAGGTCAGCAATAACAGCTGGTTGATCAGGCCCTGATCCACCACCAGGCCTGGTCAAAGACTGGGCAGCGGGGGCGTTGACCCCCCCCCCGGAGCATCCTCCAGGTATTATTCTGAGGTTGGGGGGTGTATGACCAACACAGTCTTCAAGAGGTGAACAGATAATTGTCTAGATGAAAGCTCCCAAATTCCCCAAACCCCATCTTTGGTGTGGCATCTCTTGTTTAGGTTCTCAGAATCTATCGTATAATTTTCCTGCTTGAAGCCGTTTTGTGTTCTTCAACGTAAGGTAGTATGACATTATTCAGATTTTTTTTTTTTACCTCGTACCTTCGTTCTAGGAAAAGATCTTGCAGCATCTTATAATCTGTAACAATTTTGAATTTTCCGTATCGAAGCATCTGTAATTTATGATCATTGGACATGAGGTTAGTTTGCTGTTTGTCAGTGAAAACCTTGTAGGGTCCTCACTGAGGCAGTATTCATGCTGACGTTGGTATCTCAGCAGATGACATGAAGTTTTAGTATGTGTATTTACTGTGAAGATGAGAAAGAGTAGAGGTGCAAGGACACTGACTTGTGCAACTGAGTTTTTTTTTTTACTGTACTCAGACCAGACTGTTTGATTCACCTGTTGTGATGTTAATTATGTTAATGTCAAACTTTTGTGATTGTCAAACTTTTTTTGCGAGACAGTTTCAATTTTTGCAGCCAGTGATAACAGTGGCTGTTATCATTGTAGTTGAGGTTATCATTGTATTAAGCTGGCTTGTGAAGCTTCTTCGAGACACTGTATTAAGCTGGCCTGCGAGGCTTCATGCTCTACGACCGCTAAGTTTGCATTTGGTATACTTCCATCTTTCTGTAGTGATTGTTATTGCGGATAGTCTGTAGTTACTTTTTTGTTCCTCCTGTTTCTCCTCCACGGAGTGGAGTAAAGTTAACTGCTTCTTAGGATCTCTGGAAGCTTGAATAACATTAGTTTCTCCACAGTACACTCGAGCTCCCCTGTTGGTGGTATTTTGCATTTCCTTATAAATCTGCCATGCCGAGGATCAGGCTCCGACGCAGAGTGCAAAAGGATGCTGTCAATTTATTTTTAGAAGTGTCTTTGGCTTTTGCCTCGCACAAATCGCAGGATGAGTCTGCAGGTCTTTCTTCTTTAAGGTTGGTGAACATTACTTCAGGAAATAACTAAAATGTAACTAACATTTGTCAGTGCTCGGTAATAACTCGTATGGAGACGAATCAGAAGATTAATTGATCTGTGTATTTCGACCTCTTCTGGGATCCTCTTAGCTGAAGAGTTAGTATTAAGCACTAATTTGTGCGTTACGCTCATCACTGTATGTACCAACTGTGTAGATAGCAATACTGGAAGAGGACTTTACATGGATTTTGCATAATGTGAGACTGCATCAAGCTCTTCTTGGAGCTTAAGACTGTGGTGGTAGAGATGTCTTGGTTCACCGCCCCTGGTGGTGCTAGTCTGAGGAGTGTGCACACCAGAATCACTAGTATTGGATTACGGTAGCATCAGTGGACCAGTTACATGTGTAGTAAAAAAAACTGACGTAGTATCCGGTACCCACTCAGGTAGTTGCTGACATTCGATTATATACACTTGATTGAGTCACTGGAAAGCCAACTGGCATGACGGTAAGAGACTTGAAGTAGGTGGTCGTTTTACTAAAAATTTTGATACGCTGCGTGACTGGAAGCTTATCTTTATGCTTGGTGATGGGTGCTTATGTGCACGAGTATGGCTGAGCATCACTGTGCGTGTAGCTGTGGTAGCACCCAGAGGTGCGTGTTGTGCGACAAGTACTGCTCTTATCAACCTGTGGTGGTGCAGGGATGTCACTCAGGCTAGAGGACAAGGTCCACTTCTCGATTAATCCAGCCATCATTCCCTGCTTTTTTCTTCATCCTTATAGCTACTTTCTCTCTTACTATCCCTCTTCTCCCAGCTTGTCCCCTCCTTCCTCCACCCTTCCCTCTTTCTCCCCCTACAGGAATTCGACGCGAGTTACTGAGAGTTCCTGCTGTTTTTTTCTTTCGGTTTCATGCCTTCCTTTCCACCCCATCTCTTATTCTCGTCCTTCTACTCTTCTCCTATTCTTATCTCCCGGGTCACCCCATTTCTCAAGCTTTCCGGCGTTTATTCCTTCCCTCTGTCTCCTCCCCTCTTTCACCCTCACGACTACAAATGTATTAGTAATTCATAAGACACTAATTTCAGTAATTATCCAAGTTAAATTAACACAGGAATAAAGTTTTGTACTGGAAATACCGCTCTCTCTTCCCCTCGTCTCCCCTTTTCCCCTTTGCTCTTCTGTTTACTTCTCCCCTTCTCTCCCCCTCTGCTCTTATATTTACTTCTCCCCCACTTCATACACTCCCTTCCTCTCCCATCATATCCTCTTCGTTTCATCTCTTCTCTTCCGTTTTTTCATACCGTTTCTACTGTCTTGCCACGTGCACAGTCGGGTTGCAGAAATGGAAAAATTCTTAAAATCGGTAGCGCGCGTGTGTGTGTGTGTGTGTGTGTGTGTGTGTGTGTGTGTGTGTGTGTGTGTGTGTGTGTGTGTACTCACCTAGTTGAGGTTGCGGGGGTCGAGTCCGAGCTCCTGGCCCCGCCTCTTCACTGATCGCTACTAGGTCACTCTCCCTGAACCGTGAGCTTTATCATACCTCTGCTTAAAGCTATGTATGGATCCTGCCTCCACTACATCGCTTCCCAAACTATTCCACTTACTGACTACTCTGTGGCTGAAGAAATACTTCCTAACATCCCTGTGATTCATCTGTGTCTTCAGCTTCCAACTGTGTCCCCTTGTTACTGTGTCCAATCTCTGGAACATCCTGTCTTTGTCCACCTTGTCAATTCCTCTCAGTATTTTGTATGTCGTTATCATGTCCCCCCTATCTCTCCTGTCCTCCAGTGTCGTCAGGTTGATTTCCCTTAACCTCTCCTCGTAGGACATACCTCTTAGCTCTGGGACTAGTCTTGTTGCAAACCTTTGCACTTTCTCTAGTTTCTTCACGTGCTTGGCTAGGTGTGGGTTCCAAACTGGTGCCGCATACTCCAATATGGGCCTAACGTACACGGTGTACAGGGTCCTGAATGATTCCTTGTTAAGATGTCGGAATGCTGTTCTGAGGTTTGCTAGGCGCCCATATGCTGCAGCAGTTATTTGGTTGATGTGCGCTTCAGGAGATGTGCCTGGTGTTATACTCACCCCAAGATATTTTTCCTTGAGTGAAGTTTGTAGTCTCTGACCCCCTAGACTGTACTCCGTCTGCGGCCTTCTTTGCCCTTCCCCAATCTTCATGACTTTGCACTTGGTGGGATTGAACTCCAGGAGCCAATTGCTGGACCAGGTCTGCAGCCTGTCCAGATCCCTTTGTAGTTCTGCCTGGTCTTCGATCGAGTGAATTCTTCTCATCAACTTCACGTCATCTGCAAACAGGGACACCTCAGAGTCTATTCCTTCCGTCATGTCGTTCACAAATACCAGAAACAGCACTGGTCCTAGGACTGACCCCTGCGGGACCCCGCTGGTCACAGGTGCCCACTCTGACACCTCGCCACGTACCGTGTGTGTGTGTGTGTGTGTGTGTGTGTGTGTGTGTGTGTGTGTGTGTGTGTGTGTGTGTGTGTGTGTGTGTGTGTGTGTGTGTGTGTGTGTGTGTGTGTGTTTGGGGTAGAAGAGGGGAGGGGAGTGTTAGGTTGGGGCAAGGTTCACCTTGTTAACATTTATGATTCAGGTTATGGTGTTGCAAGTCTTGCAAGACAAGAGTACCGCTCTTGAGTCACCTGTGTGATACTCTCCTTTCTCCCTCCCTCTCCCCCTTACCTTCTATCTCCCCTTTTCTTCTCACCCCCTACCCTTCAGGAGGGAAGGAGAGTAGTGTACTAGAGGGTTGTGTTTTTGTACACATACGTTTATGATGTAACTAATAGGTGAATGATTATATTAATATCTTGGCTCATGTTGTGGCGAAGTTGAAAAGGTTGCTGGATAGGGGTGGGAGAGGTTTTAAGGCAGGGGAAGAGGAGGGTGGGCAAGGGTGGTAGGGTAAAGGTAGAACACCTCTCCAGGAGGCACTAGGACCAGGCCTTCACAAATCCTTCCATTGTTAGACTTTACCATCCATTACAGACCAAATAGGTTTCTCTTAGAGCTCTTAAATCGCCTTAAACTTCACGGAGCCTTGCTGATGGTCTTACACCTCCCCCCCTCCCCCTCTTATTTCTTTTCACCTTTCCCTCCCCCCCCCATTCCTCTCTTATTTCTTTTCACCTTTCCCTCCCTTCCATTCTACCTTCCCCACCCCTCCACCTTTCCCCCTAACCCTCCCGACGCTGGCTAACTTTACTGTGGTGGCAAATCTTGATCGCACTGAGTGTTAAACTAGAAACCCAGAAACCCCTTTATATGCCTAAATAGTGGGGATATTTTCCCTTTCGTCAAAATATTTTGCTATTTTCACTCCACGACTCTTAACGAAGTATGGATATTTAGATGTTTGATTATACTGTGACTGATGCTTGTAATATAACTAAATTAACAGTTAATGTAAGCTGAAAAATATTAATGATGGCAACGAATAAATAATAGCAACATTTATGTTGAATACTGATTAGCCAAACTGCTTTAGTGGTGAGTGTAAATTGTGTGACTTGTGTTGTACTGTACCTACCTTCTGTTTGTACTGCACCTAAGTTCTGTTGTACTGCACCTAACTTCTGTTGTAGCTTACCTTCCTTCTGTTGTTCCACACCTGTTGTTCCACACCTTCTGTTCCACACCTTCTGTTGTTCCACACCTTCCTTCTGTTGTCCCACACCTTCCTTCTGTTCCACACCTGTTCCACACCTTCTGTTGTCCCACACCTTCATTCTGTTGTTCCACACCTTCCTTCTGTTCCACACCTGTTCCACACCTTCTGTTCCACACCTTCCTTCTGTTGTCCCACACCTGTTGTTCCACACCTTCCTTCTGTTGTCCCACACCTTCCTTCTGTTGTCCCACACCTTCCTTCTGTTGTCCCACACCTTCTGTTGTCCCACACCTTCCTTCTTTCTGTTCCACACCTTCTGTTGTCCCATACCTTCTGTTGTCCCATACCTTCCTTCTGTTGTCCCACCTTCTGTTGTCCCACACCTTCCTTCTGTTCCACACCTTCTGTTCCACACCTTCTGTTGTTCCACACCTGTTGTCCCACACCTTCTGTTCCACACCTTCCTTCTGTTGTCCCACACCTTCCTTCTGTTCCACACCTGTTGTCCCACACCTTCTGTTGTCCCACACCTTCTGTTGTCCCACACCTTCCTTCTGTTGTCCCACACCTGTTCCACACCTGTTGTCCCACACCTTCCTTCTGTTGTCCCACACCTTCTGTTCCACACCTGTTGTCCCACACCTTCCTTCTGTTGTCCCACACCTTCCTTCTGTTACTCTTGTTACCCCTACCAAGTTGCAAACTTTTTTATTGTTTCTATTGTTGCAGTATTTTGTCTTCGTGTGTTTGTTCTCCTCAATCTCTGTCATCCTTCTGTTATTCTTCCTCGCGTTCCTTTCATTTCCTCCTGCCCTTCCCACAGTGGAGCTGTGCTCTGGACTGCCCTTCCCACAGTGGAGCTGTGCTCTGGACTGCCCTTCCCACAGTGGAGCTGTGCTCTGGACTGCCCTTCCCACAGTGGAGCTGTGCTCTGGACTGCCCTTCCCACAGTGGAGCTGTGCTCTGGACTGCCCTTCCCACAGTGGAGCTGTGCTCTGGACTGCCCTTCCCACAGTGGAGCTGTGCTCTGGACTGCCCTTCCCACAGTGGAGCTGTGCTCTGGACTGCCCTTCCCACAGTGGAGCTGTGCTCTGGACTGCCCTTCCCACAGTGGAGCTGTGCTCTGGACTGCCCTTCCCACAGTGGAGCTGTGCTCTGGACTGCCCTTCCCACAGTGGAGCTGTGCTCTGGACTGCCCTTCCCACAGTGGTGCTGTGCTCTGGACTGCCCTTCCCACAGTGGTGCTGTGCTCTGGACTGCCCTTCCCAGTGTGGTGCTGTGCTCTGGACTGCCCTTGTTGCAACCCCTGAATGGGTTACAATGATTATTATGTATATATAATGTATATTACCTTTTCATTTAATTTTATATTGCTTATATTTGCGATAATAGCTAAATCGTAAATGTATGACTTTATATTATTATTTGACTGTTATATTGTTATTTAGCTTATGTTGTTAGGATGTATATAAAATGTGCTCAGTTAGTCTTGATTGTCAAACTACTGTAATTATCGCTTGTCGCTCGTTATACTGCCGGCTTCTGAGCTGCAGTTGTCCACGTAGCTATCACGTGATCGAGGGGGGTGTCCTCACCTCTCGTGAAGTAGTCAGTCTGCTCTAGACTCGCTTGCTGGTTGGACAGATTGTCTGTCTCATTATTCTTGTTAGTTCTGTAGAACTTTGTTCACAGAACATTGTAAAGACTTAGTGATTTTCGACGTTGTACTGAGGTTGTGTGTTGCTTAGACACTCTGAACATCTCAGGTCCTTAGCTATAGCTTCTGGCCCAATTTTGTACTGGTTCCTGTGTATTGTCACAGTCACAGTTTTTCCTATGCTGAACATAGATTCAGCATTATGGGAGTTTTGTAACTTTTGTGGAGGATTTGCAGATGGTCCCTACTTAGTGTCGTTATATTATCTCCTTGTTCCTGATTCTGTGTCGCAGTCACTTGATATTGCATTGCTATTGGGCTTAGCATTCTTTGTTGTTCAAGCAGACTGTTCGGGTTGCCAGTCGGTCAAGAAGTTAGTTTATTTGAGGACTTTGTCAGTCACTTGTTTGTCTTATTCGAGTCTTGAGACAGCTAACTACTTAAGAGCACTTACACGCATACACACACTTGTACATATTTGTAATATCTTATTAAATGTTAATGTACCTGACGGTACTTAAGAATTATAAATGTGATATGTGCTTTCAGCACAATATTGAACTCGAGAGATTGATTTTATTTTGATTGCTGTGATTTAATTTACTTTGATAATATACCTCTAGACAACTTATAGACTTAATAAATTTATTAAATTTTAATTTCTCTAGTTAGTAGCCTACCAGTTGTAATCCTAAAGCACTATTGAACCATACTGAATTTTAATGGATAATTGGACAAGGATACTGACTACTTGTTACGAAAATCCAGTAACAGGCTGGATGCTAGAAGGGCAGTCCTTTCTAGTATTCACTGGAGATCTCTAAGCTTTTAGAATCGCGTTTTTTGTAACAGCCCTTCCCACAGTGGTGCTGTGCTCTGGACTGCCCTTCCCACAGTGGTGCTGTGCTCTGGACTGCCCTTCCCACAGTGGTGCTGTGCTCTGGACTGCCCTTCCCACAGTGGTGCTGTGCTCTGGACTGCCCTTCCCACAGTGGTGCTGTGCTCTGGACTGCCCTTCCCACAGTGGTGCTGTGCTCTGGACTGCCCTTCCCACAGTGGTGCTGTGCTCTGGACTGCCCTTCCCACAGTGGTGCTGTGCTCTGGACTGCCCTTCCCACAGTGGTGCTGTGCTCTGGACTTGCTGACGGCCAGGTACTCCAAGATTCACATTACAATTTCTTCACCGTTTTACCCGCTATCTCTGAATGTCAGGACGTATACAAGCTAGTTTGGTGGTCATTATCTCCCTCCCTCCATCATATAAGGTACGTATTTTTGGCATATAAGGCGCGCTTCCCCCCTCCCCCCAAAAAAAGTCTTGGAAAAATCACCCTACCCTATGTATGCTCAAGGTCAGGGTGAAGCGTAGGCTTTTGCCAAGGTTACGCTCTAGCATACAGTATCACGGTAATTAACCCTTGAATTTGATTGCTGATTTACTGTTATATTTGTCCTGCGCCTTATATGCCGGAGAATACGGCAGTTCACTTGCCGAGAAATCGTCAAATGATGTAGGAGAGGTTACCTGAAGATTACTCGGTGGTCATCCTTCCCTATCAACGATGGTGTTGGTGCTAGTCGTACGTACTCCAGCGTAGGCCTCCACAGCTCGACTAATCAAGAACTTAACCAGTTCATTCTTGAAGACAGCTGTGGGCTTGGCGGTAATTTGTTGTGTGTATTAAGATCGTTAAAAGTCTGGGTCCCTTTACGCTTATTGAGATCTGTTAGTGTGCTCATTACACCTCTGCTTTCCATTGGAGGTAGCACTGTCTGCCAACCTGGCAGCAGTCTGGCTGCGTTAGCTGTGTCACATGCAGTAATGGCCTTACTGATCAAGTCACCAGGTAAGCTGGAAAAGCTCTTGTAACTCGTGAAACCTTTCTGTAGTTACCAGGAAAATTATAAGTTAACCAGCTTTAGAAACCAGTTACGTGCGAGTTCGTATGTATACATGAACACGTCTATGTATATAGTATACATAGAAGTACTTTACAATGTATATTCGTGATCATAAAAGTATTGACAATATTCGTGGTACGTATGTTTATTTTGCAAGGATGGACTTGATTCCACAGTTACTCTGACGTCTTGATAGTCCAGTTAGTTGACTCGCCACAGCCCGTAATGTCAGGCTATGAAAAAAAAGGAAACTGCATTTGTGAACTTTGAAATTGTCTGGTGTTCTTACCCACTGTTCATTGTTACAGTCTCTTATTTAATGGGTTCGAGGCAGTCATGCTTGCTCTTTGTAGAGTGTTGAGTGCTGTTGATGGCATTTGATGACCACGAGGCTGGCATTTTGTATGTGGGACGCAGCAGACCTTGTGAAAGGTTACGCACACTTCCTCAGTTTTTGGTACTTCCACTCTGTATTATTCCTTGATGATGGTTCTTAGCCTTACCACTAACACACAATTTGGGGATGAAATTTTAAAAAAACTTTTCGGTCTGTCCTTGATAATGGTCCGAGTCAAACAGAAAGTTCGTCTAAATTTTTGTCTCTAAATTAGGGGTTGTGAATTGTTCCGTTCTCGGTTTTGTGACATTTATTCTTCACTTGCTATCGTTAATGTCATGTCAACTACTTGAGCTGTAATGTGCTGATGTTAGGGTAGTGTGTTCACTAACGTGAGTGACGGTGCCAGATAAGCACCGTCACTCATGTAAGCAGAAATCTCTACTAACACGTTAAGAATTATTTGATACAAGTTTTTAAAAAAAGAAAAAAAACTTTTGTCTGTTGGAATTACTGGGTTATACACAACTGGCACACAGAGCTTACAACGACGTTTCAAGTAGACTTGGACCATTTACACTGTTACACTTTGTAAATGGTCCAAGTCTGACCGAAACGTTATCTGTAAGCTTCTCTCTCCTATATCGGGTTATTTGTGTGCTGTTATAGTCATGGTATTGTACCTTTTCGTTCTTTATTACTGGGTTATGTAATACCATTGGGGAGCACCAACGCGGGCAGGAGGGAGGAGGTTATTAATGAATTTAGGGAATTAAGCGTGAAACCTGGCCACGGAGACGGTGATCCCCCAGAGCCATTAACAGATATAACGGATATAACAAAAGGACTCGTAGAGGGAGAGAAAAATGTACCTGGTATGGGAATTTTGTTCTTAAATACTTGGATTGGAAACCTGCCACATGGAGGATCATTGTGTGGGTTCGCTTAGGCTTCAGTGTCGTCCCATGATCGTTGTGTGGGTTCGCTTAGGCTTCAGTACCGTCCCATGATCGTTGTGTGGGTTCGCTTAGGCTTCAGTACCGTCCCATGATCGTTGTGTGGGTTCGCTTAGGCTTCAGTACCGTCCCATGATCGTCGTGTGGGTTCGCTTAGGCTTCAGTATCGTCCCATGATCGTTGTTTGGTTTCGCTTAGGCTTCAGTATCGTTCCATGATCGTCGTCTGGGTTCGCTTAGGCTTCAGTATCGTTCCATGATCGTCGTCTGGGTTCGCTTAGGCTTCAGTATCGTCCCATGATCGTTGTGTGGGTTCGCTTAGGCTTCAGTACCGTCCCATGATGAACATTGTGTAGGCTCGTCTACGCTGAAAAACATTGGGATTTGTTCCCTTAGGTGAACATGGACAGTAGGTTCCTTATCAGTAATAGTGGGTACCTGGGTGTTAGTCGACTGGTGTGGGTCGCATCCTGGAAACATTGGCCTAATTTGCCCGAAATTTTCTGCATAACAAGGGGCTTTCTATATAGTAGTATGTCACTGATGTCAGCTAGAACTGTAAACCTTGTACATGTACTTGTAGAAATAGTTTATTATTATTATTATAGGCTTTAGTACCGTGCCATGATGGGGAGAACATTGCATGGGGAAGAGCTTGTGAGGCTTAAGTACTGCTTGCCACACACCTTGGTGATCAAATTCCAAGGACAACAGACCTCAACGGTTTAAACGGTGTCTTATTTTGGGCTCCTGTTTCTGTTCACTTTAGTTTGGAGGTTAGGTTTCAGCTCCTGGACCTGTCTAGCGTCTTCGGCCTGTCATACCTACTTTGAACTGTGTGTAGTTCTTTGGGGTTATCTCAGTGTAAGTAGTTACATTCTAGTTTATATGAGTGTGATGTACGTTTTAAAAGCTATTTAAAAGTTGAGTTGAGACCCTTGTGTAATATTTGGGAATCTTTATTCAGGAAACGTTTCGCCAGCCAGTGACTTCTCTGTATTGGACTGAAGAAGTCACTGGCTGACGAAAAGTTTCCTCAGTATTCCCAAATGTTGCATAACTTTTCGGTTTACATGGATAATCACAGCTTGTGACTCACTTACCGTCGACCAGCGTTACTAGTTTCTGGCTCTGGGTTCTGTCATATTCTTGATGTTGTGTACAGAGCCTTCCGCTTTTCCATCCTCGATTTACACGCCTAGATAATACACATTAGTCCTTGATCAAGATAATAAGATAATTCTCCATAGACAGCCTGGGTGTGGACTTCAAAAATCTAACTTAACCTAACGTAACTTAGCCTAACCTAACGTGGAATCGTAATACAAGCTTCCGTCACTGAGTGACCCCTACACGACATTACCGTTTTGCAAAAATAGTTAACTCTCCCACTCAGCACCAACGTCTAGGTTGACTGATGGTGACAGCTGAAGCACTTTAGAAATTGCCATTGATATATCGGCGTCCAGTACTCTGGAGAGGAGCTGCCTGAAGTTAGAGCGGGCGCGGGTAGCACGTCTGTTAAGAGGCTAGTAGTGTATATGTGAGGGAAGGTATTTAGGGAGACTGAGAATGGAGTTAGTCTCAACAATGGAGTGTGTGTGTCTCCTGTTATGTCAACAAGACTCGTGATCATTATCTTTTTGTCACGGCGGCGGCCTTACTTTTTTCTGGCATTGTTTACGTCTTAATTTTTCCAAATTTTCTTCAAATTCGTTTTCTTTTTCTTAGGTTGTCCTTTTTTTTTTGTCTATTTTCATCACTCGTTTTCTTTACGACCCATCTCATTTTTTTCCATTTTTTCACGTCATTATTATTATTATTAGAAGTTATTGTTGGTTATTGTCGGTTATTTATAAAATTACTTAGTTTATTATTAATCATGTCTTGCATTAATCCTCTTTTAAAACTGGGATAGATACTAGATTTTTTTTCCCTCCAGGAATGATGAGGCTTAACCTTGCCCCCTTGCGACACTCATCCTGGATATATTAACCTTCTGGTTGAAGTATTGTTAGACTTTACGGGTGCGTGGCGGCTCTGCGGCTTTAGCCGGATACCTGGAGATGGCAGCGGACGACTCTTGCCGGAGACATAGCAGACAACAGCTAGATCCAGTAGAGGACGATATTTGGATAAGATAACTAAAGACGATAGCGGATGACGGAAGACAATAGATGGAAATAGGTATAGACGATAGCTGGTGGCCATAGCATACAATAGCTTAGCACGATACTAGACATTAGAAATAATAGATGACAGTTGGGTCTAACAGCTGGTAATAGATGCCAGGTGGATAAAATAAAGATGATAGCTGGAGACTAGAACCCTTCCCCCCCCCTTCCCTACCATAGTCCCGTCCCCCTAGTCTGCGAGTAGGAGCGCTTATCCCCTTGAGGTGGAGACCACGGGTCTTTGTACCCCTAGTTTATGGCGTCCATAAAGAGGGGGTTACAAGGGGTACATTGAATAAAGCCGTTTGTCTGTGTAGGCCACACCCGTGTCTGCTGCACCTTCAGCAGTGTTGTGTAGGCCACAGCCGTGTCTGCTGTACTTTCAGCAGTGTTGTGTAGGCCACAGCCGTGTCTGCTGTACCTTCAGTGTTGTCTTGGTGGCTGACTTGGTTCTTGGTTTACCGTGAACTGTCCACCCTGTTGTCCTAAAGATCCAGGAGTGGTCGGTGAGTCTCCATACATAGCACGAGGATGAGTGGTGATGCTGGTGTCCCGCTCCATGTTGCGTTCCTGGGAAATGAACGGGCGAATGTAGAGGTAAGGGCTGCTGTAGCGAACCCATCCTACAGCTTCAAGGGTTTACCTTAAGTTTAAACTTTAGCAGTAAATAAATACTCTTCTTATCTAGCTTTTTAAAGGGGTTAACTAGCATTTTTTTTTCTCTCCCTAATTTCTGGCTACCCACCTGGAGACTACCTGGAGGTGTAATTTTTTTTTTTAAGCTTTCGTATCTGGTTGCTTTATAGGCTACACTTTATATGCAGGTTAATAAGACTCAAGAAATCGTAATGACACGATTGCAAATAAACCATACCCCCGGCCGGGATTGAACCCGCGGTCATAGTCTCAAAACTCCAGCCCGTCGCGTTAGCCACTAGACCAGCTAGCCACATAAGATTCATCCAACTAGGTATATTTCTACACCATAGGAAGGTTAGCACAGGCACCACTGTGACCACAAATGCAAGTTTTTACAGTCGAATCTCCAGTGACGAACTCTAGCTCAAGTCCCTTCACGCTAGCTGGAGATTCGTCTGTAAAAACTTGCATTTGTGGTCACAGTGGTGCCTGTGCTAACCTTCCTATGGTGTAGTAATATACCTAGTTGGATGAATCTTATTGTGGCTAGCTGGTCTAGTGGCTAACGCGACGGGCTGGAGTTTTGAGACTCTATGACCGCGGGTTCAATCCCGGCCGGGGGTATGGTTCAGGTTAATAAGTTTATGTAGGCATAGGTACACGCAAATACAGCTACATACATATCACACAATGCACGTAAATTATCATAGTACGTAAATTATCACACATAATACTTAAATTATCATACTTATCACATAAATTATAATCGCGCACAAGTTATCATCCATTGCAGATCAATATTTGCCAGGAGGGAGGGCAAGGGGAGGATGGGGGCGGCTTAGCGAGTTGTCCTGTCAAGTTCTAACCACAAAGGGGAAGGGGGAGTTTTGAGATTGAGAACAGGATTTTAAGCTTATTGTCAGGGGACAACTGAGGTAGATTGTTCAGTTTGAATGCGCGGTGTATGCTGCTCTGTATGCTGGTTTGTATAGGCTGCTGCTGCTGCTCTATATAGGCTGCTGCCAGATCAACCAAGCTGTGATGGATACTTGGACCAGTGGGCCGCCAGCAGCAACAATCTGGTTGGCCGGACAAGCACCAGACAATCCTGGACCAGGGCCAGGCACGGGTAGTAGAGACAAACTCGACAGTGATCATAGGTATATTAGAGGTTTGAAGGAGCGGCTTCTGTGGTGGTGGTGGTGGTGGTGGTACTGCTGGTGGAATGGTCCCAAATCTGCACACGAAATCACTCCCTACGAAAGTAAAAGACTGGGCAGGCGATGCAAAATGCCGCCAATAAAAAGTAGGGGCGCCATTGGTACACTAAGAGAAAACACCATAAGTGTCCGGGGCCCAAAACTGTTCAACAGCCTCCCATCAAGCATTAGAGGAATTGCCAATAAACCCCTGGCTGCCTTCAAGAGAGCTGGACAGATACCTAAAGTCAGTGCCGGATCAGCCGGGCTGTGGCTCGTACGTTGGACTGCGTGCGGCCAGCAGTAACAGCCTAGTTGATCAGGCCCTGATCCATCGGGAGGCCTGGTCATGGACCGGGCCGCGGGGGCGTTGATCCCCGGAATAACCTCCAGGTGCTAGTGCTGGTGGTGGTGGTGGTGCTAGTGGTGGTGGTGCTGCTGGTGGTGGTGGTGGTGGTGCTGGTGGTGCTGCTGCTGTTGCGGCGGCGTGTAAGTGTTCTTGTACATGTATTTAACACTGGCATTACAATAGTGAGGCTACACATGTTCACCATTATACTCCCTTTAATAGATTCATGTGTGTGAGTTTTGTAGTTTCTTTACTTATGTTTATTATAAATGTAATGTTGGTTATAACTTCAGTTTTTAATGTTACCTGAGGTATATGCAGCAAGTGTAAGTGTACATGTGGGTGTAAATACACTTAGGTAACTACGAAGATTTGATTTCTCCATTATGTACAATTATTTTTCGTTATCCCATTCGTACCTCCATCTCCCATTCTTCCTCCTCTTCTCTCCTCCTCTACCTTTTTCTTTCCCTTTCTCCTTCCTCGGATGTTGCTGCCCCTCTCCTCAACACCTATCATACTACTGCTCTTTCCCTCCTGACATAGTTGCTGCTGTTTTTACATCATCATCCTGCCACCACCACCACCACCACCACCATCACCACCACCATCACCACCACCATCACCACCACCAACCATCACCACCACCATCACCACCACCACCACCACCACCATCACCACCACCAACCATCACCACCACCATCACCACCACCATCACCACCATCACCACCAACCATCACCATCACCACCATCACCATCACCACCATCACCATCACCACCCACCATCACCACCCACCATCACCACCACCATCACCACCACCATCACCACCGCCACCCCCACCACCCCCATCACCACCACCCCCACCATCACCACCACCCCCACCATCACCACCACCCCCACCATCAACACCACCCCCACCATCATCACCACCACTATCACCACCACCCCCCACCATCACCACCACCACCATCACCACCACCATCCCCCCACCATCACCACCACCCCCACCATCACCACCACCCCCACCATCACCACCACCCCCACCATCACCACCACCCCCACCATCACCACCCCCCCCACCATCACCACCACCATCACCATCACCCCCCTCCCCACCATCACCACCCTCCCCACCATGACCACCCTCCCCACCCTCCCCACCACCACCACCACCACCACCACCCACCAACCACCACCACCACCACCACCACCACCTTATCTCCAGCAAGGCGACCCACGCGGAAAATTATCTGCAAATTGCTGCAGTTTACAAAGTGGTTAGAATAAAAAAAAGGTGAGAAGATAATTTTTGGGGCATCAAGTAAGCTGCTTCCCGTCGTGGCGTTGCTGCTTCCCGTCGTGGCGTTGCTGCTTCCCGTCGTGGCGTTGCTGCTTCCCGTCGTGGCGTTGCTGCTTCCCGTCGTGGCGTTGCTGCTTCTCGCCGTGGCGTTGCTGCTTCCCGTCGTGGCGTTGCTGCTTCCCGTCGTGGCGTTGCTGCTTCCCGTCGTGGCGTTGCTGCTTCTCGCCGTGGCGTTGCTGCTTCCCGTCGTGGCGTTGCTGCTTCCCGTCGTGGCGTCACCGTCCTGTCGTCGCCGTCCTGGCGTTGCTGCTTCGTCTTGACGTGGCTGCTTCCCGTCCTGTCGTCGCCGTCCTGGCGTTGCTGCTTCGTCTTGATGTGGCTGCTTCCCGTCCTGGCGTCGCCGTCCTGGCGTCGCCGTCCTGGCGTCGCCGTCCTGGCGTCACCGTCCTGGCGTCACCGTCCTGGCGTCACCGTCCTGGCGTCGCCGTCCTGGCGTCGCACTACAAACTCCCCACCAACACTTGACTATATTCATTTTAATATTTTTATTTAGCTTATTCAAGCGCAGTTTTTTTTTTTTTTGTCTGGATAGAGAAAATTCTATAATGTAATCACCTTAACGAAATGAGAAGGATGGGGGATGGGAGGGGGGAGGAAGGGGTTTGATGGACGAGGAGGGGGAGAGGGTATAAAGATGAAGGGGGTGAGAAGAGGAAGGTGGTAGATGGAGAGGAAGGATAAGAAAAGGGGAATAGATGAAAGACAATGGTAACAAGGTGGCAACGTTGGAGTTGTGCGAAAGAGGGAGAAGAGGAAGAGGAGGAGGACAAGAGAATAAGGGATCAT
The DNA here is from genome assembly GCF_038502225.1 of Cherax quadricarinatus. Taxonomy (NCBI): domain Eukaryota; kingdom Metazoa; phylum Arthropoda; class Malacostraca; order Decapoda; family Parastacidae; genus Cherax; species Cherax quadricarinatus. The sequence continues at coordinate 16,849,490 of NC_091370.1, forward strand.
AATAGAGGCAGTAAAAGGCTGTATGGGGAGACTGTTATCTGACACAGTTTATAACTTCAATTTCCCCAAATTGCATTTTTCTTTACTTAAAGGCAGCCAAGTTTGGGCGTGATGCCTAAGTTGCCTCGGAGAATGAGGCTACTAGTCGTTAGGTACATGGTGTGGGGGACCAGGAGCTAGTGTCTGGTACACGGTGTGAGGAGCTAGTCTGGTACACGGTGTGAGGAGCTAGTGTCTGGTACACGGTTTGAGGAGCTAGTGTCTGGTACACGGTTTGAGGAGCTAGTGTCTGGTACACGGTTTGAGGAGCTAGTGTCTGGTACACGGTTTGAGGAGCTAGTGTCTGGTACACGGTGTGAGGAGCTAGTGTCTGGTACACGGTGTGAGGAGCTAGTGTCTGGTACACGGTGTGAGGAGCTAGTGTCTGGTACACGGTGTGAGGAGCTAGTGTCTGGTACACGGTGTGAGGAGCTAGTGTCTGGTACACGGTGTGAGGAGCTAGTGTCTGGTACACGGTGTGAGGAGCTAGTGTCTGGTACACGGTGTGAGGAGCTAGTGTCTGGTACACGGTGTGAGGAGCTAGTGTCTGGTACACGGTGTGAGGAGCTAGTGTCTGGTACACGGTGTGAGGAGCTAGTGTCTGGTACACGGTGTGAGGAGCTAGTGTCTGGTACACGGTGTGAGGAGCTAGTGTCTGGTACACGGTGTGAGGAGCTAGTGTCTGGTACACGGTGTGAGGAGCTAGTGTCTGGTACACGGTGTGAGGAGCTAGTGTCTGGTACACGGTGTGAGGAGCTAGTGTCTGGTACACGGTGTGAGGAGCTAGTGTCTGGTACACGGTGTGAGGAGCTAGTGTCTGGTACACGGTGTGAGGAGCTAGTGTCTGGTACACGGTGTGAGGAGCTAGTGTCTGGTACACGGTGTGAGGAGCTAGTGTCTGGTACACGGTGTGAGGAGCTAGTGTCTGGTACACGGTGTGAGGAGCTAGTGTTAGGTACACGGTGTGGTGGGGTAGGGGGTCGTCATAACGGTGGCCAGGAATACTCTTGTACAAACACAGTAAGATTGGATCCTGTAACTTAAAATCATACGTTGAATTATAGAGGGTTTGAAAGTCTTCGTTTGAGGTAACCCTCTTAGGTGTGTGTGCGGGGGGGGGGGGACTGCGAGGTTGATGACACCTGCACCCCACAGCTGCTATATCGATTTTTATCCTTACAGCCACATTATTGATTCATTCTCTCGCTTTCTCTCCCTCTCTTCCCTCTTTCTTTCATTTTCTCTCCCTCTCTCCCCCCCCTTTCATTTTCTTTCTCCCTCATTATTCCATATGATAGTTGCATATATTCTTAGGTAAGTATTTCGCACTGCATATGTGACGTCCATTTTATAAATCGAGCATAATTAAAAATCAACAATTATCGCCACTATATGCTTGTAGACTTTAAGATTATTCTGAATTATGTCTGTGTCTTTATCTGATGACATAGCTGTCTCTTCTTCTACCCCTGTTTCTTCCCTCTGCCTCCTGTGTATAATCTCCCTCGCACCTGCTCCGGGATGGGAATATCCTCGTAAAAATTACGTCTCCTGTGTATGGGATAGGCTGTTCCGAAGGATAGTAATTCCCTAGTGGTAGTAACTGAAACTCTGCTGGAAAGAAACCTGTGAAGGTGGGTCCTAGCTGGTGAAGGTGGGTCCTAGCTGGTGAAGGTGGGTCCTAGCTGGAGAACCTGTGAAGGTGGGTCCTAGCTGGAGAACCTGTGAAGGTGGGTCCTAGCTGGAGAACCTGTGAAGGTGGGTCCTAGCTGGAGAACCTGTGAAGGTGGGTCCTAGCTGGAGAACCTGTGAAGGTGGGTCCTAGCTGGTGAACCTGTGAAGGTGGGTCCTAGCTGGTGAACCTGTGAAGGTGGGTCCTAGCTGGAGAACCTGTGAAGGTGGGTCCTAGCTGGTGAACCTGTGAAGGTGGGTCCTAGCTGGTGAACCCTTGAAGGAATGTTTGACAATATCCTCGTGTCGTACTGAAGTCTCCCAGCTCAGGCTGTGACGGATTTCAACACCATGTATGAGGCCCAGTCCTGCGTGATGCAGTCCTGCGTGGTGCAGTCCTGCGTGGTGCAGTCCTGCGTGGTGCAGTCCTGCGTGGTGCAGTCCTGCGTGGTGCAGTCCTGCGTGGTGCAGTCCTGCGTGATGCAGTCCTGCGTGGTGCAGTCCTGCGTGGTGCAGTCCTGCGTGATGCAGTCCTGCGTGATGCAGTCCTGCGTGGTGCAGTCCTGCGTGGTGCAGTCCTGCGTGGTGCAGTCCTGCGTGGTGCAGTCCTGCGTGATGCAGTCCTGCGTGGTGCAGTCCTGCGTGGTGCAGTCCTGCGTGGTGCAGTCCTGCGTGGTGCGGTCCTGCGTGGTGCGGTCCTGCGTGGTGCGGTCCTGCGTGGTGCGGTCCTGCGTGGTGCGGTCCTGCGTGGTGCAGTCCTGCGTGGTGCAGTCCTGCGTGTTGCAGTCCTGCGTGTTGCAGTCCTGCGTGTTGCAGTCCTGCGTGTTGCAGTCCTGCGTGGTGCAGTCTTGCGTGTTGCAGTCTTGCGTGTTGCAGTCTTGCGTGTTGCAGTCTTGCGTGTTGCAGTCTTGCGTGTTGCAGTCTTGCGTGTTGCAGTCTTGCGTGTTGCAGTCTTGCGTGTTGCAGTCTTGCGTGGTGCAGTCTTGCGTGGTGCAGTCTTGCGTGGTGCAGTCTTGCGTGGTGCAGTCTTGCGTGGTGCAGTCTTGCGTGGTGCAGTCTTGCGTGGTGCAGTCTTGCGTGGTGCAGTCTTGCGTGGTGCAGTCTTGCGTGGTGCAGTCTTGCGTGGTGCAGTCTTGCGTGGTGCAGTCTTGCGTGGTGCAGTCTTGCGTGGTGCAGTCTTGCGTGGTGCAGTCTTGCGTGGTGCAGTCTTGCGTGGTGCAGTCTTGCGTGGTGCAGTCTTGCGTGGTGCAGTCTTGCGTGGTGCAGTCTTGCGTGGTGCAGTCTTGCGTGGTGCAGTCTTGCGTGGTGCAGTCTTGCGTGGTGCAGTCTTGCGTGGTGCAGTCTTGCGTGGTGCAGTCTTGCGTGGTGCAGTCTTGCGTGGTGCAGTCCTGCGTGATGCAGTCCTGCGTGGTGCAGTCCTGCGTGGTGCAGTCCTGCGTGGTGCAGTCCTGCGTGGTGCAGTCCTGCGTGGTGCGGTCCTGCGTGATGCAGTCCTGCGGAGAAACGTACCTAGCCTTTATTCTTACCGTGTCATTAAAGACAATAGTGTAGTAGCACACTGTAAATCGAATTTTGATAAACTGAAAAAAAAAAATCTTCCCCTTTGTCTCTCTTACTCCCTCTCGACTATATTCCTTCCCCTTCCTTCCTCTCCCTCTCCCTACCCGTCTCGTTCCTGCTAGTCCTGTGCCCAGTCTTGGTCTCCCTGGTGAGGCATGGTTCACCACAGTGGTGGTGTGTTCACTGTAGCGTCTCTGAGCGTGTTTGTTCTCCTCTAGTGTTTTACTCCAGTTCACCTCTTGTGTATCTTTATTTTTCATCCATTACTCTTGTAAGATTTATTTTTTCACTCTGATGTTTGAGCTCTTTGTCTGTTTTCTCTGTTCTTTGTCCACTTGTTTGAGCTTTAATTGTTTGCTTCCAGCGCTGTTCCTTGTCCACTTGTTTGAGCTGTTTTTTGTTTGTTTTCAGTGTTGTTAGAGCCTTGTTTTATTGACCTTCGTTGGCTGGGTTAACTTGTTCTGTGTGGTATTAACCTTATCAGTCAGCGGGCCGCCAGCAGCAACAGCCTAGTTGACCAGGCAAGCAATAGACAAGCTTAGTCTAGGGCCGACCAGCGGAAATAGGATAACACTCGAAACAGGCACAACACTCGAATATGTCGTGCCGAACATGTAAAACTGGTCAATTAGCAAGGACTCATTTAAAATTGTCCTTTTTAAAATTTTCTCTTGTACGTTTAAAGATATATTTTTTTCATTCATGTTAATGTAAAAATTTTTAATTTTGCATCAAAAGAATCTTAGAAAACTTACCTAACCTTATTATAGCAAGAACAATTTATTTTATCCTAACCCAACTAAATATATTTTAGATTTGTTTACAGTAATTTAATACTAAACAAACGATGAAATGTATTTTTTTCGTTAGGTTCAATGATTTTGGCGAAATTATTGCATACACAAATTGTAGCTTGTCTTATATGGCAAGATGAGCGTTGCTATTTAAGCCAAGATCGCAAGTAATGCCTATTCGGCACGACATTATATATATATATATATATATATATATATATATATATATATATATATATATATATATATATATATATAAAATGTAATTATTATATAATGATGCACTAGTGCAAGTTGTGGGGGCCCAGAGCCTTTGGCTTGGGCTCGACAGTTACTGTGATTTGTGAGACAATACACTAGTCTGAATTAGCTTCGTATCAGGCTTTTGAACTTCGACTTAAGACCTTCGAGTTGTTTTGATTACCTTGTGCTGGTGACGACTAGTGTCACTGGCAACTAGCTGCTATCAAGTGTTGAAGATAGCAGTAAAAGTGCTCCTGATATCAGCAAGCTGATAATGTCAACGTGTGAATGTTAAAAATAACTAATTGTTAGTTTCGTTCGTAGACAGTAAAGGACTTGTTCTGTGTTGACTTGTTTGTTCTTTGATGGTAAGTTGATCTATGGCCAGACTTTTTGAATCATCCAGCAGGTCTGCATAATTGCCTGCAGTAAGTAGCTGATTTGACTCGCGAAATCGTTATATCGCGATTGTAAACAGACCACGGAACGGGTAGGGTTTGAATCTTTGATGCACTTACGCACTGGCCTGGAGCTTTACCACTCACTTGTCGTGAGTTTAAGCCCCATCCGTTCCGTGGTTTGTTAGGTGATGTCGCAATTTTCTGACTTATCCGCGAGTTTCATTCCCATACTCGCACTGTCCGCACTATGGTGGTGACACACGGCTGCCATGTAGGACGTCCGAGAGTTAGTCATGTGAAGTTCTAGCCTCTCTGTTGCCTTTGTTTTAATTTATAATTTTTTATTTTATATGGAAAGATGTAGAAATTGGTGAAGTTTACGATGGAAAGCTTGTGCTGTTATTTTGGTATATGATAGCAATGATCTGGATTCTTGTCCCATTGTTTGTTGTGCCTGCCCATAATCCTCCGCAGGCACCCGAGCCTTGAGTAGAGGATCTTTGAGAAAAGGTGAGAGGGTGTGGCCCTCGCGTGACACCTGGGGTGCAGATGGTATAGGAGAAAGGGGGAGGGAGAAGAGGAGCAGGTGTCGGGGAAGATAAGGAAGGGGAGAATAAGGCGGTATACTGTAGAGGGGAAACATCAAGTGGAAGGGGAGATGGTGGGGTGCCTGTAGGTAGAAGGTTGAGTATTAATGGAAGAGGAAAGGGGAGGCAAGAGTGGACCGAACACCTGGTTCTCAGACGCTTACCTCTGACAGATTTACTGTTTTTTATATTCACAATCCGGTGTTTGGGCAGGCTTCCTTGGTTTTGTTCAACCGGGTTGTTGCTGTAAGCAGGACCACTGATCCACAGGTATCACATCCTGATCAGGTACTTGGCGGCGATGGTTGTCTCTTGAAAATTGCACTTGATCCAGCAATATTTCTGGTATCTGCTCGTAGCAGATATTAATAAGGTGAGGGGCGTGAGGAAGAAGGTGGAGTGTGAAGTGTACCTCTGATGCCTAAAGCTGTTATGTACTAGATTAAGTGGTGAAACACACGTGACTGAAAAATAGTATGGTGATACCGGCAAAATGTGGAAATAAAAACCTGCACGGTTCAGGAACGTGGCGAAACGTTTCCTCTAATAAATGTCATGAAGTTTACACAAGTTTCTTTATCCATACGTGTCTGTAGTCACCCCCAACAGCTGGCCTGTTAATTACAAAGGTACAGCAAAAGGAGACTGTGTTTACGAAGTGCTTCTCAGCTGCGAGTGTATGCTACAGTTTTATTACAAAATTTCACCTACACGAGGTATTTATAGTTTCAAGTTACCTGTGGTTAAGTTCCAGCAGGTGATGTGACAAGCACTTGAGCTAAGGTATAGCAAGTGTTCTACCTTGCTTGTTTTATGCTTATTTGCTTAATCTGACACTTTATTTCTCCCCACTCGTTCTCCTATCTCTTCCCCCTCTCATCTTCATGCGGGGGAGGGGGGGGGGGTTCCTGTATGCTGACGAAGAATTGTTGAGAGGAATTTGAGTTGCTCTTTCTCGGGTCAAACCTGACTACCTCTCGTTCCCCAGGAGATGCAAAAAACGTTTTGGGCTTAATGCTTTCCCATGAATATAATCTCCATCTTGTCTCATTTTCTGCTGCTTCTCATTCTCTGTCTCTCTTCGTCTACCTCTGCCTTCTCCCTCTTCTTCCCTAGTCCTCCCCTTTCTCTGCCTCCATATTTTATTTACCTTTCAACCCTACTCCAGTTGTCCCGCCAGTTATTCCACTGCTTCCCAGCATTCCAGGCGCCACTTTGGTTCCAGGCGCCACTTTGAGACACCATTTCGTCTTGTGTGTGGAGAGAGGGGGGGGGGAGGAACTTTTTTTCTTCACCACACTATCCTAGCGACTTGGCTCAAGGTACGTTCAGTGAATGTTGCTTAGCACAAGACTGTTTTGTGGTATTCAGTCTGGTGGTTGCCACAAGTGTGTGTATGTTAAGGCTTATAAAGTCGAGTGTGTGTTAAAACTGTGTAATATATATATATATATATATATATATATATATATATATATATATATATATATATATATATATATATATATATATATATATATATATATATATATATATTGATGCAGGCATTCTTAAATACATGATGTCCAAATTTCTGTCTCCCATCTCGGTTCCTTCTTCCCTGTCTATCATTTTTGTTGCCCTGTTGTATGATTGAGCTGTCTCCTTGACAATTTCGTCTCCATTATATGAGAGTTTATCCCAAATAATAATAACTGCAGTTGTGTTGTAAGGAAGGAAATCTCTGATGGTTACGAAGTGAATGAATCTAATGCACTGTTTAAGGGTGTGTTGACTACTGGAGTCTCCCGGCTCGTGGTTATAATCACAGCTATAAATAACAAAAAGGCACAATACCGTGACTGGAACGATACACAAATAACCCGCACATAAAAGAAAGAAGCTTACGACGACGTTTCGGTCCGACTTGGACCATTGACAAAGTCACACAGTGTGACTTTGTCAATGGTCCAAGTCGGACCGAAACGTCGTCGTAAGCTTCTGTCTTTTATGTGCGGGTTATTTGTGTATGAATCACAGCTATATTTTTTAAAGGGGTGGATTGGTAAGCTAGTCCACCCAGTCAGTAGTCTGTGACACATCCTGTGTGATGGAATATGACAGGTAAACAGCTAGGTTTTGTTCCCACTGTGTAACTGCCATGCAGGATACGGAAGCAGCACGTTCCTGATGTATCCAGTTTTGTCACACAGTTGGTGGCAAGCTTGGCGGCGCACGACTGCTACCCGGCAGGAAATGTGAAGATCACTATAATAAGTTCTTACTTGACAATCAGAGAACAGGGCGTGTCAAGTTAAGCAGCTGGTGGTGGTGGAGCGATGGCGGCAACCACAGCTTCCAGACCCAAATCATTTTTTTTTTACGTAATTGGATAAATCTACAACCAGGGACAGGCAGACATATAGGCTTGGTTCTCCACGTATATAAACACAACATTTTTTTTTTTATCAGTTCAGTTATTTCTTTGCAACCGTCACTTCTTATATCGAACCTTAACACGTGCTGCTATCTTATTTGTGTGGTAACTGCGCAGTGGGAAGAAAAGGTAGAGAGTAGCTATGTTTTAGTTCTGTCAGCTTTAGCTGGAAGACTTCAGTGGGACGGTGAAGATATCAAACATTCCAGTAAGGGTTCATCAGGGACGGTAGCTTTAAAGGTTTCCTTCCCTAAACCCAGTTATGTTCGGGGATGAGCGAGTGTAGTTGTCTGCTACAGATTAATGAGGTTGTCCTCGTTTAATTCTCCAGAACTGCAATGTCATTGACTAAAATTTGGTATTACAGTATAGCAGTATTAATCTGTTAGTAAAAATGCCTCAGGATTGTCATCGACTTACCACATATTGTTGTACGTTCTTGTTATCCAATTTTATCTATCTGGGTTAGTTATTCGCAGGTCCTACATTCCTTTTGCTTACTCTAATAGTTTTATTGTTTTTAATGTTTTCACGACTATGGTCGTGTTGTTTTCTGTAGTCCACTGGAAAACTTTTTCATCAAGTCGAGAGGTTTGCGGTGTCCTCACGTTAAGTAATGTTTGTCAGGAAGCAGGACAAGTGTTTCCTGACGCGGGTCTTGGTCGTATCATGGCCTACAGCTGGAGCTTTAGGTCATCTGACCGAGGCCTTCCGCTGGCTTAAACCTCCACCTCTTTAAAAATTATGGGTAACATTATAACCGTTGTGGAGATTAAGACGTCCTCACTGGATGCTAGAAAACAGTTTTCGAGTTGTGACGTAGATCTTTGTATGTCGTCAAAGACACTTATATTACTTTATTTTGAGGTACAGAATGTTAACGTACGAAGCTTCTTTGACCTTTATTCTGTGGGTGTTTTGAAATGTTCTTGGCACTGCCAGTAATATTGTACTCTTGCAATCGATGACATTTAGATAAGTCTTGTCACGGAAACACTGGGTCGCAGTATCGTCTAGCACGTCCGCTGTCACTCGTGTATGTTGGGATGGTCTTGTCGGGGTATGAGGATATGGGAGGTGCGTATGTGGCAGTGATCGAGAAGACATGATTAGCGTAGGAAGGGGTTAGGAGGAATTGTTAAGAAGTAGGGGAAACTGAGAGGGACAAGATAAACGAGGAGGGATATACGGTGGCAGGGAGAGTAAAGGGAGGAAGTAGGGTGGGATGAGTCTGTAACCTTAGTCTTCAGCCTACGACGCCTGACATCTGGGAAGACCATTACTCAAGAGGGGAGGACGCGTGGAGGGGAACACGCAAAGGTAAAACATAGTCGCGGAGGAACAGGTAAGTAACGCTGAAACAGTGATAGGGAACACGGCAGTGAAGAATGGGAAGCAGGTACAGTTTACGCAAATAAGGTGAAAGGTTAGGGGAGTGGAACGTGAAGTTCCCGAGGCAGAATGAGAGGTAACTAAGGATAAGAGAAGGAAAGCCAACAGGTGGAGGATTACCTCGAAGATTAGCAATTTGATATGGAGGGGATGAAGAGAGAAGTGATAGGTAGTAAGGAAGAAGGATAAAAGGTGATAGATAATAAGGAAGAAGAATATACACGGGAGCCACAACCATTGAAATGTTACTTAATTTCGTATTCTCATATTTATAAAAAAAAAACTCAGGATCACCCGGGCTGTGGTTCGTACATTGGACTACGTGCGGCCAGCAGTAACAGCCTGGTTGATCAGGCCCTGATCCACCAGGAGGCCTGGTCGTGGACCGGGCCGCGGGGGCGTTGACCCCCGGAATACCCTCCAGGTAGGACAGAGCGGAAGTATAAAGTTTATGGAATAAATTTGTACAAGAGGCAGATGAAGAGTAGCAGCGGGGGTTGAGGGTAGCAGCGGGGGTTGAGGGTAGCAGCGGGGGTTGAGGGTAGCAGCGGGGGTTGAGGGTAGCGGCGGGGGTTGAGGGTAGCGGCGGGGGTTGAGGGTAGCGGCGGGGGTTGAGGGTAGCTGCGGGGGTTGAGGGTAGCGGCGGGGGTTGAGGGTAGCAGCGGGGGTTGAGGGTAGCGGCGGGGGTTGAGGGTAGCAGCGAGGGTAGTTGATGGTTGGTGCTAATGGATCCCAGCGTATAATTGCAGAGTGGTGTGTACATACGGTTGAGGGGGAGCGGGAGACCTTCCACTTGGGAACAAACACGTGCCTCCAGAAGGGAAGGGGCCTGCGAATTTTTAATTTGATTAGGTACATATATCAGCAACATACGGCTGCCATTTTCTATAATAATTAATAATAATAATTTACTACAAGTACATGTACAAGGTATACAGACCATAGCTGACATCAGTGACATACTACTATATAGAAAGCCACTCGTTACGCTGAGCATTTCGGGCAAATTAGTCAGTTTTGTCCCAGGATGCGACCCACACCAGTCCACTAACACCCAGGGAACCATTTTACTGTTGAACATAGACAACTGGTGTAAAGAAACACGCCCAGTGTTTCTACCCTCGCTGGGAGTCAAACCCGGACCCTCGTCGTGTGAAGCGAGAGCTTTAGCCACCAAGACACGGAGCCACTAGATATTATCATATCCCGTACCAGTAGATGGATTTCTTGCGGAAAACGATACTTGTGTACAGTTCTGGACATTTATTAGACGTTTCCACCACGAGTGACTTCTTCACTCCTAATACAGAGATAACTAAGAAACGAGTTTATGTAGTTATCTGTGTATTAGGACTGAAGCCGTTCATGGCGAAACGTTCCCTGTAATAAACGTCTTGAAGTATACACAAGTGTCATTGCGCATCTTGTCGGTATCGCTATACCATTTTTCGACGGGCCATGAGCTCAGTAACTACCGCAGCCTCAGGGGGTCGTTCTTGGGAGGACTGAGGAGGGTAAGGAAATTAAGGTCTAAAGGTAGGTGGGGGCAGAGTATGGATAGGTCTTTGGGTAAGTGGGGAGGATGTGGATAGGTCATTGGGTAGGTCGGGCAACTGACGGAGGTTAATAGGTGGTAGCTGACGAGGGTGCTGACGGAGCGTGCTCACTATAAAAACGTGTGTATAGGAACTGACGAAGCAGTTGGGGACTGGTGAGGCACATCGCGTGTTGATAACAGTGTTGGTCTCTTGCTGGGTCAGTGCAGCAGGCTTCACGACCCTGGGTCGCCCCTGCGCCGCTCCCTTGCACCCTACATCTGATTCCCTATCCCCTGCACCACACGCTTTACATAGGACTTTACTGAAATCGCCTGACACTGGTCTTGATGAAAGGTCCCGAAGGCTCCTTAAGAGTTACGTAAAGATTTCATTGTGAGAGGTGGGTTGTGTGGTCTTAGTATCACAAGATTGTGGCAGTCCTCAGCTTTTCGTGATTTGAAAAATGTCACCTACAAGGTATACACTGCCCTTATATCACCCTGATGGTGGGCATTTTTCCTCCCAGTGAACCATTTCTTGGTTTATAGGGCCACCACAGCTTACACTGTGTTGACTTTTGCTGCTCAATTTCGAAGACGGAAGTAGTGTCAAGCTAGGTTTGAATGAACCTCACGGAATATTAGAACCACAAAGAAGGCAGTAAAACAATTGCAAGAGGCTAACACCAATAGGCCTAACTAACATCACGCATCCGAATTTTTGAGCGGATCCTAAGAAGCAAGATTACCAGTCACAAGAAATCAAAGCATTTGCACAGTCTTGGTGTGGAATGTGAGGTTGTGGTGTGTGGGAGAGTGGGATGTTAACCTGAAGAATGTAGGGAATGTAAGGCTGGGGTGTGGAGGAGTGTGTGATGTTACCCTGGAGAGCATGGAAAATGAGGCTGGGGTGTTTCTGGGAGGGAGTGTGTGTATATGCGTGTGTATGCGTGTGTGCGCGCGCGCGCGTATGGGGAGGGAATGTTTAGCTTGTTTGGAGGGGACGGGGGAATGTTAGGCTGGGGTGTGTGTGGATGCTTCCCTCAGTGCCACCACCGGCCTCGGAATTGATCTTGATTTGTCTCGTTGCCTGAAGCAGAGTTGCGCAAGACGAATTGTGGGGAAGAGGGGGGGGGGAATGAAGGAGGGTAGGATAAAGACGACGGGCAGGATAGGGAAGGTTTGGATAGACAAGCAGTTGAGAGGGAATGGAGAAGAGACTGCGGGGCGGTAGACAGCGATAATTGCCATTGATGATCACTCTATACATACACAATGTACAATAATTGCGAACGAGCGATACTAGATGCAAAACAACAATAGGGGGAGTTGAATGGTAGCTCTAGGCCTTTCGTGTTGCAATCATGTCTTCAGGAGCTTGCAGTGTTGCAGAAATGAGTAGGAAGTCCAGGTATATTCGTTCAGGGGAACGACTCTAGCTGGAGTCGTTCCCCTGAACTATAATTTCTGATGAGGACACTTAAAAAGTTACGTTGGACTAGTTGAGGCAACAGTAACAGCCTGGTTGATAAGGCCCTGATTCATCGGGAGGCCTGGGCAAAGACTAGGCCGGGGGGGTTGAACCATTATCTCCTGTATCACCCTCCAGGTAGATGTAAAAAAGTGTAAGGTTCTAATATTAAGAAAAAAAAAAAAGAAACGTGACACTTACGAAGAAATATAATTCTTGAGCCTGTCCATGGCAGGGCTCCGGGAGTAGAAAAACTCGAAACTCATCAAAGGTTGAGGGACTGATCACCCATCACGGCTGACGGACTGATAGCGTCACAACAACAAAAGTAACCATCGCCGTCGATGATTCCCATGAAGAAGGTTGTTGTGCAGGCTTGATATATTGGTGCCTTGCACATCAATGTATCAAGTGCAGTCAGAGTAGGAGGCACAGGACACTATTGTCCCCCCACCTCCTTACTCTTCCTCGCCGCCTCTCTGCTTCCTTCCACCTCTTTTCTTCCTCCCTTCCCCTCTTCCTCTCCCCCTCTTCTTCTTCCTGGTAAACTGGCACTACTGGCACTTCAACACCAGCTGGCTCAAAAGCTAATTGAAATACATAAGATAGTATTATCTCCCAGGTGGTTTTTGACAGTGGTGGTAGGTGGTGCTAAGTGGTGGTAAGTGGTGGTAGGTTAGGGTTGGTGGTGTATATCTTTGACGAGTTTAAGTTGAAATTATAGCTTCTTGTCACTTTTGACTCCTAGCGTCAGAAATCTTTAAGATAACTGAAGCAGCCGATTTTTTTTTTCTCTGGGAGCTGGATAGATGCCTAAAGTTAGTACCCGATCAGCCAGGCTGTGGTTCGTACTTTGGACTACGTGCGGCCAGCAGTAACAGCCTGGTTGATCAGGCCCTGATCCACCAGGAGGCCTGGTCAAGGACCGGGCCGCGGGGGCGTTGACCCCGGAATACCCTCCAGGCATAAGATTGGGGAGGGTATGATTTTTAAGTGTACAAATAAAGAACTAATAATTAGAGGGATATAAAGTGCTGGAAAGTATCAGGTTTATACTATAGGCCAGTAGGCCTACTGCAGTATTTCAACATTCTTGTGTGCCTAGAAATTTATTGTCATTTCTTGGACGTAAATGGACATCACTGTTTTTACACACGTCCACACACGTCCACACACGTCCACACACGTCCACCCGCTGAAACATTTCCAGTATTTTTGTGATAATTCTCAGATGTATCTGCAAGTGGTTCTGGGAATCATTGACCCTCCCCCTTTCCCCTTTCCCCTTCCCCCGTTCCCCTTCCCCCTTTACCCTTCCCCCCTTCCACACCATCAGTGACTCGGACTCCTGAACAAGACTCTTAAATTGGAAAGAAAACACTGTAGAACTTAGGAAGTATTATAAATCTTAAAAGTGGGTGTTGATAGCCAGGGTTCAGGCCGGGGCTGATAACACACCTGTAACTGATGGAGATCATTTATGGCCAGGTTAGTATTTAAATTACTGTTAATGTCTCGGGCGTAAATGTGTACTTGATAAACGAGACACTTAGGTTCTTAAATCTGTGCACTGCCTACTATGGGCCAGTAGGCCTGTTGCAGTGTTCTTTCATTCTTATGTTCTGATAAGTGAGAAATATGGGAGAAAATGTACAATAAATTCGGTGAAAGTAAGGGTGCCGTGGGCACAAAATTAGAACATTGTATCAACATCCGTGGTTCCCGAGTGTTCAACATTTTACCAGGAGATATTAGAAACACTGCTGGGACAGGTGTTGAAGTCTTCAGGAGAGACCTGGGTAAGTATATCCAAGCGCCACATCAACCTGGTGATGGATATGTGGGCGGGCCAGCGGGTCCCCGACAGCAACAGCCTGGTTGACCAGGCAAGCATCAAACAAGCCTGAACAAAGGCTGGGTGGGCTCCAGGAGTAGACTCTGGAAACTCGTCAAAGGAAGTTTGTAAGATTGAAGTGTCGTTATACGTGTTCATGAGACAGAAAAGACCAGCAATCCTGCCAAAGTGCCAAACTTTTAACAGACTTCCCTTTCACGGTGACAGTACTGTAGTGCTAAGACTTCTGATGATGTATACTGTACACAAGAGTAGGGTTCGGCTGCCACTCGCACCTTGTACTTTTGATAAAGAGTTTCAGGGAACTCCAGCCGACGCAAGGTAAAGCTATGATACTGTTATTACTTAAGTGATTGTGACATGACCTGACTAGGTTAGGGTTTAAGCCGGTAGGAGAGTTGGACCCGCCTCGCATGGGCCAGTAGGCCTGCTGCAATGTTCTTACGTTCTTAAGATACAACAGAAAGGCACAATACCATGACGTGTAGCCCGCACATAGGAGAGACGCTTCTTATGTGCGAGTTATTTGTATACTGACAATACATAACCTGAGCTAATTTATGTGGCTAGCAGCGGCAATAACTTACTTACCTATAACCTTGCCCTTACGACACTCCGGAGAGCTGCTCTCCTATCAATAAAGATTATCTCGACTACATTTTTAAACAAGGTCTGGTGCTGCTGCTAATTCTAGTAGTGCTGCTGCTTCTGCTGTTCTTAAAGCAACGAATAAAATAATGCATAATATTTTACATTATTAGGCGACCCCGTCAGCCAAGGATCATATATCGCGCAAAGAAAGGTATAAAATACCGACAATATGAAAGTTAAGACACATGTGCAACATCTGGATATCTTTATTGTAGTAGACGTTTCGCCATCCAGTGGCTTTATCAATACAGATTCTAGGACATAATAGGAAGACAGTAGAACTATATACAAAAGATGAGGTAATCAGTCCCTCGGCCTTGGAGTTAGTGTTCACAGCATCGTGGTGGAGGAGAGTCTGGAGCAAAGGCAAGAAGACTGGCGCTTTTTATAGGCGTCAGTGAATGGGACGGGCAGCAGACGAGGTCAGTCACTGGTAGGCGGGATTCCCCAGTGGAAGTAGGTCCTTCCCAAAGAGATGGGTTAGTTGCAGCAGCCGTGAAGAAGGTCTTGTAGATGTCCTCTGAACCAAGATTCCATGATGTTGCAGTGTCTGACAAGTTGTGCAAAGAAAGGTATAAAATACCGACAATATGAAAGTTAAGACACATGTGCAACATCTGGATATCTTTATTGTAGTAGACGTTTCGCCATCCAGTGGCTTTATCAATACAGATTCTAGGACATAATAGGAAGACAGTAGAACTATATACAAAAGATGAGGTAATCAGTCCCTCGGCCTTGGAGTTAGTGTTCACAGCATCGTGGTGGAGGAGAGTCTGGAGCAAAGGCAAGAAGACTGGCACAACTTTGCACAACTTGTCAGACACTGCAACATCATGGAATCTTGGTTCAGAGGACATCTACAAGACCTTCTTCACGGCTGCTGCAACTAACCCATCTCTTTGGGAAGGACCTACTTCCACTGGGGAATCCCGCCTACCAGTGACTGACCTCGTCTGCTGCCCGTCCCATTCACTGACGCCTATAAAAAGCGCCAGTCTTCTTGCCTTTGCTCCAGACTCTCCTCCACCACGATGCTGTGAACACTAACTCCAAGGCCGAGGGACTGATTACCTCATCTTTTGTATATAGTTCTACTGTCTTCCTATTATGTCCTAGAATCTGTATTGATAAAGCCACTGGATGGCGAAACGTCTACTACAATAAAGATATCCAGATGTTGCACATGTGTCTTAACTTTCATATTGTCGGTATTTTATACCTTTCTTTGCACAACTTGTCAGACACTGCAACATCATGGAATCTTGGTTCAGAGGACATCTACAAGACCTTCTTCACGGCTGCTGCAACTAACCCATCTCTTTGGGAAGGACCTACTTCCACTGGGGAATCCCGCCTACCAGTGACTGACCTCGTCTGCTGCCCGTCCCATTCACTGACGCCTATAAAAAGCGCCAGTCTTCTTGCCTTTGCTCCAGACTCTCCTCCACCACGATGCTGTGAACACTAACTCCAAGGCCGAGGGACTGATTACCTCATCTTTTGTATATAGTTCTACTGTCTTCCTATTATGTCCTAGAATCTGTATTGATAAAGCCACTGGATGGCGAAACGTCTACTACAATAAAGATATCCAGATGTTGCACATGTGTCTTAACTTTCATATTGTCGGTATTTTATACCTTTCTTTGCACAACTTGTCAGACACTGCAACATCATGGAATCTTGGTTCAGAGGACATCTACAAGACCTTCTTCACGGCTGCTGCAACTAACCCATCTCTTTGGGAAGGACCTACTTCCACTGGGGAATCCCGCCTACCAGTGACTGACCTCGTCTGCTGCCCGTCCCATTCACTGACGCCTATAAAAAGCGCCAGTCTTCTTGCCTTTGCTCCAGACTCTCCTCCACCACGATGCTGTGAACACTAACTCCAAGGCCGAGGGACTGATTACCTCATCTTTTGTATATAGTTCTACTGTCTTCCTATTATGTCCTAGAATCTGTATTGATAAAGCCACTGGATGGCGAAACGTCTACTACAATAAAGATATCCAGATGTTGCACATGTGTCTTAACTTTCAGATCATATATCGCGCTGTTCTAAGCTTGCCTCAAGATAAACACGCGATATAGCGAGATAGCAAATGTTATATATCAGGTGGGATGGTGCAAATATGCTAACTAGCACCGGCTGGGTCAACAAGTTTGTTTGGTGGTGTAGATCTCCGCTAAAATAGTGTGGGCACTAACGATCAGGACGGCCACGCTTTGTTGACCTGGCCTCGCCTCCCCTAGTAATGACCCACCTGCCCTAGTCTCACCTGGGAGTCCAACTATTGGCCACCCATTGACCATACTCTCACCTAAGCGTTAACCCATTACTGACCCTTTGACCATTTTCTCACATGGGAGTTGGTAAATTAGTGACCTGACCTTAGTGACCTACCACCTGGTCGGCGAGCGTTGCTCTTTAGGGAGTTGGACTCGTGTGTTTGTCCTCCCTGACTGTGTATGTACTCAGATGTGTAAAGTTGTACGTGTGGAGGTTTGGAAGGGTGTAGGATGGCTTTGAGGATACGAGGGAGAGGCAGTACTGTTGTGTGAGGAGGTTGAGATGAATAACAGATTTTGTTGAAGGGTGATTACTTTGTGTGTAGCTGCCGTGTTGCGTTAAATACATGGGAATAACTGTACTCTGCCATGTTTGTGATAGTTATGTGGTATACCTGGAGAGGGTTTAGATTGTCAACGCCCCCACGGCCCGGTCCGAGACCAGGTTTCGTGGAGGATTAAATGGGATGGAATTCATGAGTTTCGTAAATCAGTTAATGTCTTTTCTTGCAGTTTGTGCTGGAAACCGGTATCAAGCTTCCATTATGTGTTCAGTAACTACAGCAGTTTTAAGGGTTTTGTTGAGGCAGAGCTGGAGTTACTGTCACTTTGGTATTACCATAGAGAATTATAAAGATAGCAGAGATAACAGGCTACACACTGTACATGCTATTGTTACACTGAAAACTACATTATCATGAAACATAGTATGCTAATGCTAAGCAACACAAACTGCAGCATGGCGAAATGAGGAGAGATGAAGATGTTGGGAGGGGGGGAAGTTGGTTATTCTGGTCATGGTTGGATCCCACATCTGCTCTCCCACACCCCTCCTGCTGATGCTTGTCGCCCTTCCCATACTTAACCACTGCTGCTGCTACTTCGTCTCTCGTTGACGTTATTTACATTTGCATCATCAGGATTAGTGCTAGTAGTCTTAGGAGGAAAGATTATAATCATATTTATTTCTACAAGTATATGATACAACTTATACAGACCATAGTTGACATCACTGACATACTGTATAGACAGTCCCTTGTTATGCAGAGCATTTCTGGCAACTTAGGTTAATTTTCCCCCCAGAATGCTACCCACACCAGTCTGACACCCAGGTACCTACTTACTGCTAGGTGAACAGAGACAGCAGGTATCTTAAGGAAACATGCCCAATGTATCCAAACGTACAGGGGATCGAACCACGGGCCTCAGTGTGAGAGCTGTGTGCGCTACCACCTACTCGTCACCTTCACGTGGTGGCGAGGTTTGAGCGGCCTCGCTGCCCAGATTAGACTTCAACAGCCCATTTAATTGGCCTAAATAGTGGATCATTGCCTCTGTCCTTAAAATTTATGGCTTTTACCGTGTGACTTGGAAGGAATTATTGATATAATCAGAACTGTACATAGAATTTTAACTCTTGTGGTTATAGGTATGTAAAATGTAGGGCTTTCAGTCCCTTAGCCTTCATCAAGGCTAGGGGAGTGAACACCTAATATCAAGACTGGCAGTGAACATTGTACGAGACTGAAGAATCCATTGGTTGGGTAAACTTTGGTAAATAAAGATACCCAAGTGTTGCCTATGTCAGTGAGTTTGCCACCCATCACCATTCCCCGTCACTGTACACCCTATATATACTGGCTCCCACACCTTCGTGTGTCATTGTGACTTGTAAATGGTACAAGTCAGATCGGAACGTCGCCTTACGCTTCTCTCTTCTATGTGCGGAGTTTTAAAAACAGGTTAGATAAATACATGAGTGGATGTGAGTTGAACCTGACTAGCTTGTGCTACTAGGTCAGATGCCGTGCTCCTTAAGTGAATGTGACCTGACCTGACTAGGTTGGGGCATAAGCTTAAGCCGGTAGGAAACTTGGACCTGCCTCGCATGGGCCAGTAGGCCTGCTACAGTGTTCCTTCTTTCTTATGTTCTTATTTGTGCAGTGTGTCCATTCCCCATTTACTCCACTTTCATTTACCCCATTTTTTGCACCTCTTCTCCCTCATTTTCCCATTCCTTGCCCCAGTGTTCAGGGGTGTTAGTGCTGGGGGTGAGGAGGGAAGCAGGAGTATCAATTAAAGTAGGTCAGGCAGCAAGCTGGGGTCAGAGGTCACGGTGTTGGTGCAGCTGTAACAACCTGGACGCTGGGGGGAGGGGGGAGTAGAGAGATGTCTAGTGTACATGTACACAAGCAAAACTCACATAGATAAACACGTACATGCACCAGTACTTTTCCCCTTCTTTTTGGTGGAAAAAATGAGGTTGAGTATGTGGGCCTCCAGCAGCAACAACCTGGTTGATCAGGTAAGCGACAGACATGTCTGACCCAGGACAGGGTTGCGGGAGTAAGAAAAAACTAAAAATCCATCAGTTACATATGGTAGTGCCGAATAGGTAAAACTTGTGATTTTTGGCTTTAGCAATTCTCTTCTTGCCGAATAAGGCAAGCGAAAATTTGTGTATGCATGAATTTCGCAAAAATCATTCTGAACCTAACGAAAAAAATATATATTTCATTGTGTTTATTATTAAATGATTGTAAACTTATCGAAAATATATTTAGTTGGATCAGGCTAAATTAAATTGCGCTTGTTATAGTAAGGTCAGGTAAGTTTTCTAAGGTTCTTTTGGTACAAAAATGATTAATTTTTACATTAACATTAAAAAAAAATTCAACGTATAAGAAATTTTTTTAGAAAGGACTTAATTTCAAATGAGCTTTTGCTAATTGGCCATTTTTACCTATTCGGCACGGCATATATATATATGGGTTAAAGGTGAGAAACTGTGGAAGGTTTAAGGGATGGAATGGAGATGTTAAGAGGTTCGGTTGAGTAATAAGGGGGGTTCAGGAGGTGGAGACAGGAAAGGGGAGGAGTACAAAATTGTGAAATTAGAAGATTGAGTGCTGGCAGGGTAGTTCCAAGAATTGTTGAGGCTTGAGTTGGATTGACGGTAGTTTTGATAACTGAGATGTACTTTACGGATGAATTATACTGTTGTTGTTTGTTAAATGTTGGGAGAGGTGGAAAGTTGGTGATTACTGGTTCCTGAGAGACTTAAATGTGATGCAACTTGTTAGGCTCCGTCTACCATATCCTTCCTGTCAGATTTAACAATAGGTACACTGAACATCAAAATGGTATATAATACCGACAGGTTGTTAGGTAAGACACATATGCAGCAGTTAGACAACTTTATTCCGAAACGTTTCGCCTACACAGTAGGCTTCTTCAGTCGAATACAGAAAGTAGGCAGGAACAGATGAGATGTGAAAACGATGTAATCAGTCCATCACTGACAACCTCAAATTCTACGACTTTAAGGGTGATGGACTGATTACATCGTCTTCACATCTCTACTGTTCCTGCCTACTTTCTGTATTCGACTGAAGAAGCCTACTGTGTAGGCGAAACGTTTCGGAATAAAGTTGTCTAACTGCTGCATATGTGTCTTACCTAATAACAATAGGTACACTGGTAGACTTTTATCCTACATAGGAGTACTTCTAATAGGTACTAGAGGATGTTCTTACAACTTTCAAGCAGGTTTACCTCGAGGAACCAGACGAGCCTGGCCCATGGCCGGGCTTCGGAATATGGCATCCTAGCAGGTACTGGTTTTTCTAACACATTTTGCCCTCTGGAAGTGATCCACAACAGTCAGCTAACAAGTTGGTATTTACTGCTAGGTGGACAGGGACAGCAGGGGTGTAAGTGGTGGGGTGAGGAGTAGGGCATGAGGGCACTGGCTGGCACTTAAGTGAGAGTGCCTAAGCTTGAGCTTCTTAAGAGGAGAGCACATCAATCAGGGCCTGTAGTGGTGTGCGCACGGCTACGTGACCACGACAACAACATCAACAAGAGTTTGATGGATCAAACTGAGTAATGATGCGGTTTAAGAACGACACGTGCTGTACCATCTTTAATTGTGATGATTCTGTCTGGATGTTGAACCAGGAAATGGTGGATTTAAATTGGTTATTAAAGTCAGGTATGTCGAATATGTAACAGAGCGAATTGAAACACACGACTTGTCATGATGTTCCTACCACTTCATTTCATGTGTACCTGACTGAAGAAGCCCACTGTGTAGGCGAAACGTTTCGGAATAAAGTTGCCTAAATATTGCCTATGTGTCTTATCTACCGTACCTGGGTCTGTTTCACATAGCCCTCGCTAGGGGGGAGCTGCTGACACTTAGTGAACATTGACGTTACTGGATAGGAACACCGTTACGGACCTACATCTTGGTATCTACGAAATTTCTTGAATTGTTCCCTTTGTTTATTCATGGTGGAACAATTCCATGGATCATAAGCTCTCTACTATCAAGGCCTTCGATGTTATTGGGTCTCCCAAGTGAGTCGAGATATCTGGCTGTCACGCTAGCACGGCTGTCATACGTTGTCTTGGCACGATGAAAATAAATGGTATAAAATACCATTGACTTGAAAAAGCCCACTGTGTGGGCGAAACGTTGTCAATAAAGGATCACATTAAACTGCATATGTGTTTTTCTCTTGTCTTGGCACATTTATTATCTTGTTACAGCAACTTCAGAGTGAAGTGGACTTCTCCATCTTTCCCGATGCTGGGTCACCTTACCATGATAGCAACCATTCTTGAGCCTAAATACCTGGGAGATTTACCCTTTCGTACATGTTTTCTGTTGTTATTTGTGCTACACAGGTTTACCTGGAGAGAGTTCCGGGGGTCAACGCCCCCGCGGCCCGGTCTGAGACCAGGCCTCCTGGTGGATCAGAGCCTGATCAACCAGGCTGTTGCTGCTGGCTGCACGCAAACCAACATACGAGCCACAGCCCGGCTGATCCGGAACTGACTTTAGGTGCTTGTCCAGTGCCAGCTTGAAGACTGCCAGGGGTCTGTTGGTAATCCCCCTTATGTGTGCTGGGAGGCAGTTGAACAGTCTCGGGCCCCTGACACTTATTGTATGGTCTCTTAACGTGCTAGTGACACCCCTGCTTTTAGGTACACGAAATCTTAATTTGAACTCTTAGATTTTGCAGTAATTATTGAAATAATTTATAATAAAGGTTCCTTCAGTCAACCTTCCGTGCTCCTTCTTAAAGCGAATGTGACCTGACCTGACTGGGTTAGGGCATTGGCTTAAGCCGGTAGGAGACTTTGACCTGCCTCGCATGGATCATTAGGCCTGCTTCAGTGTTCCTTATGTTCTTAATCTGGGTTGTTCCAAGACTCCGGGTCCAGACCAGGCCCTCCAGTGTATTACTTGATCAGTTATATTGTTGGTTCGTGTGGCTAGCACCAGCAGCGGCTGCTCGGGCACTGACTTGCGAAGTTTGACCAATTTCTTCTTGAAGACAGCCAGGGATCTGCTGTTTCTATCCCCTTTATGTATATAGGGAGGACATGGAAAAGTTTAGTCAGGTTTTTCCCTGGAGCGAGAGAGAAACCCAGTGAAAATAAGGGGCGCAGTGGGCACAACAAGGGAACACTGTGTCAACATCCCTGGCCCAAGATTATTCAAAATCTTGTTAGACTGAGGGACTGACCACAAAACTTTAAGGGTGATGGACTGATTACATCGTCTTCAAGTATCTTCTGCTTCTATAAACTTTTCTGTACTCGACTGAAGAAGCCTACTGTGTAGGCGAAACGTTTCGAAATAAAGATATCTAACTGTTGCATATGTGTCTTACCTAACAACCTGTCGGTATTTTATACCATTTTAATATTCAAAATCTTACCATAAGATATCAGATATACTGCTGAAACAAGTGTAGAACTTCAAGATAAAACTGGACGAGTATTTTCACCAAGTACCAGATCAACAAGGCTGTGATGAGTATGTGGGACTGCGGGCCACTACCAACAACAGCCTAGTTGACCAGGCAAGCACCAAATCGGGTGCTCCGAGAGTAGAAAAATTCTAGGAATTCATCAAAGGCATTCAATGCACCCCATTTCATTGAGGTACTCAGTTTTTGCTCTCCCTCCCTACTTCATCTGATCCTTTTACCCACTCTACATTATTTCTCATCTCTCTTTCCCCTGGCTCCGCTTCACTTCCTCTCCACCCTGTTATTTCCCCTTCCTCCTCCCTGTCACACACTCTTCTCTCCTGCCTGTCACACCTGGTACTGTCACACTACACCTCCGCCACGTGCGCTGTCACGTGTCTTCTGTGTTGACATTAGGTAAACATCCATTTTAAAACATAAATTTTTAAATTTCTCATATTTACTGACCCTTGTCAATTTCGTAATGGTGGAGGGTGGAAGGTGCAGATAGTAACAGATGTTGGAGAGGTGATGCTGGTGGGGGATTGAGGTAGAGTTATGGTGCTGGTTGAGGGGATGGGGTGGGCTTACAGTGCTGGTTGAGTGGGTGGGGGTTATGATGCTGGTTGTGGGTGGGGTTATGTTGGTTGGGGTTCTCCTTTTGGAGTGTGTGTGGACAGTTGCAGGCCAGTCTATCTAGTGGATCAAGGTCTGATCAACCATGCTATAGATAAGAACATAAGAACATAAGAACGAAGGAACACTGCAGAAGGCCTACTGGCCCATGCGAGGCAGGTCCAAGTCCCTACCGGCTTAAGCCAATGCACCCAACCTAGTCAGGTCAGGTCACATTGACTTAAGGGAGGAACACGGCAACCGACCTGTTAGCACAAGCTATCAGGTCTAACTCACACCCACCCACATCTACTCATGTATTTATCCAACCTATTTTTAAAGCTACACAACGTTCTGGCCTCTATAACGGTACTTGGGAGTTTGTTCCACTCATCCACAACTCTATTACCAAACCAGTACTTTCCTATATCCCTCCTGAATCTGAATTTTTCCAACTTAAAACCATTGCTGCGAGTCCTGTCTAGGCTAGATATTTTCAGCACACTATTTACATCCCCTTTATTTATTCCTGTCTTCCACTTATAAACCTCAATCATATCCCCCCTAATTCTACGTCTTTCTAGAGAGTGCAGTTTCAGGGCCCTTAGTCTATCCTCATAGGGAAGGTTTCTGATACATGGGATCATCTTTGTCATCCTCCTTTGTACATTTTCCAGAGAATTTATATCCATTCTGTAATACGGTGACCAAAACTGTGCAGCATAATCTAAATGAGGCCTAACCAAGGATGTATAGAGTTGAAGAACAACCTGAGGACTCCTATTATTTATGCTTCTTGATATGAAGCCAAGGATTCTATTAGCTTTATTGCGAACACTTATGCACTGTTGTCTTGGTTTCAGATTACCACCTCTCTCCCTCAAGCAAGCAACCAAGCAGGCACAACCTTTACCTTAACTCCCGGAGCCAGGCCCTGGGCCAGCCTTATCTGGTGCTTACCTGGTCAACCGGTTTTCCGAACCATTTGCATCACTTTCTCAAGTACCTGCGACTCGTCTGAGTCAGGAAATGTAAGTGTCGTAAAACTGAGTCTTCAGCCAATGGTGACCAGTAACTGGTTCAGTGTCCACTGGCTTACCATTTCTGTGATGTACTGGCTTACCATTTCTGTGATGTACTGGCTTGACCATTTCTGTGATGTACTGGCTTGACCATTTCTGTGATGTACTGGCTTGACCATTTCTATGATGTACTGGCTTGACCATTTCTATGATGTACTGGCTTGACCATTTCTATGATGTACTGGCTTGACCATTTCTATGATGTACTGGCTTGACCATTTCTATGATGTACTGGCTTGACCATTTCTATGATGTACTGGTTGACCATTTCTATGATGTACTGGCTTGACCATTTCTATGATGTACTGGCTTGACCATTTCTATGATGTACTGGTTGACCATTTCTATGATGTACTGGCTTGACCATTTCTATGATGTACTGGCTTGACCATTTCTATGATGTACTGGTTGACCATTTCTATGATGTACTGGCTTGACCATTTCTATGATGTACTGGCTTGACCATTTCTATGATGTACTGGTTGACCATTTCTATGATGTACTGGCTTGACCATTTCTATGATGTACTGGCTTGACCATTTCTATGATGTACTGGTTGACCATTTCTATGATGTACTGGCTTGACCATTTCTATGATGTACTGGCTTGACCATTTCTATGATGTACTGGTTGACCATTTCTATGATGTACTGGTTGACCATTTCTATGATGTACTGGTTGACCATTTCTATGATGTACTGGTTGACCATTTCTATGATGTACTGGCTTGACCATTTCTATGATGTACGTTCCGTGTAGACATCAGTATTACTGTATTAGTATAGTGGCAAGATGTTAACCTTGCTACTGTCCTGAATATAGGTTTGTCTCCTTAATTTCCATCTCTGCACCTTGTTGCCGTTTCCCTCGTGTTGGAGGAAGGGTTGCGAGAGACAGATGGGGAGGGTGTGTGTTGGAGGTAGTGTTGGGGAGGAGTCGTGAAAGACTGATGGAGAAGGTGTGTGTTCGTGAAAGATTGATGACTGTGTGCGTTATGAGCAGTGTGGAGGTGGTGTGGTGTATCAGGTATAAGGGACTGGTTTTGTGGTCCAGCAAGTGTGGGGGCTTACTTCCCCTCCTTCCCCCTCCTCACGACGATTTTATCTCCTGTGACTCACCTCCTCTCTTCCCCCCCACCACCTCGAGGAAGGGGACAGGAGGGGTCATTGCAAACCATGTCTCCTGTGGAGATCTAGGCAGGCTTGGTGGGGGTGATGAGGGGGTAGTCGGATTGAAGGGAGTATTGTGATGGGAAAGGGGGTGTTTGGGGAAATTTGGGAGTAATCAGAGACAGTGGGACTTGAGACGGCGTGAGGGAGGTTAATTATTACACAGAAGTGGACTAAAACAGTGTGATAGCAGCCTGTTTCATAAAATATCTTGCTTAGATTCCCATCATGTAAGTTTCCCCTGTCTTATATCATCACACAGGATGGGTTTTCCCTGTCGTATATCACACAGGATGGGTTTTCCCTGTCGTATTCCATCACGCAGGATGGGTTTTCCCTGTCGTATATCACACAGGATGGGTTTTCCCTGTCGTATATCATCACACAGGATGGGTTTTCCCTGTTGTATATCACACAGGATGGGTTTTCCCTGTCGTATTCCATCACACAGGATGGGTTTTCCCCTGTCGTATTCCATCACACAGGATGGGTTTTCCCTGTCGTATTCCATCACACAGGATGGGTTTTCCCTGTCGTATTCCATCACACAGGATGGGTTTTCCCTGTCGTATATCAACACACAGGATGGGTTTTCCCTGTCGTATATCAACACACAGGATGGGTTTTCCCTGTCGTATATCATCACACAGGATGGGTTTTCCCTGTCGTATACCATCACACAGGATGGGTTTTCCCTGTCGTATACCATCACACAGGATGGGTTTTCCCTGTCGTATACCATCACACAGGATGGGTTTTCCCTGTCGTATACCATCACACAGGATGGGTTTTCCCTGTCGTATACCATCACACAGGATGGGTTTTCCCTGTCGTATACCATCACACAGGATGGGTTTTCCCTGTCGTATACCATCACACAGGATGGGTTTTCCCTGTCGTATACCATCACACAGGATGGGTTTTCCCTGTCGTATACCATCACACAGGATGGGTTTTCCCTGTCGTATACCATCACACAGGATGGGTTTTCCCTGTCGTATACCATCACACAGGATGGGTTTTCCCTGTCGTATACCGTCACACAGGATGGGTTTTCCCTGTCGTATACCGTCACACAGGATGGGTTTTCCCTGTCGTATACCGTCACACAGGATGGGTTTTCCCTGTCGTATACCGTCACACAGGATGGGTTTTCCCTGTCGTATACCGTCACACAGGATGGGTTTTCCCTGTCGCATATCACACAGGATGGGTTTTCCCTGTCGCATATCACACAGGATGGGTTTTCCCTGTCGCATATCACACAGGATGGGTTTTCCCTGTCGCATATCACACAGGATGGGTTTTCCCTGTCGCATATCACACAGGATGGGTTTTCCCTGTCGCATATCACACAGGATGGGTTTTCCCTGTCGCATATCACACAGGATGGGTTTTCCCTGTCGCATATCACACAGGATGGGTTTTCCCTGTCGCATATCACACAGGATGGGTTTTCCCTGTCGCATATCACACAGGATGGGTTTTCCCTGTCGCATATCACACAGGATGGGTTTTCCCTGTCGCATATCACACAGGATGGGTTTTCCCTGTCGTATATCACACAGGATGGGTTTTCCCTGTCGTATATCACACAGGATGGGTTTTCCCTGTCGTATTTCATTGCTGTGGACGGGAAACCCATACACAGCGATGAAATATGACGGAAACACGTTGACTAGTGTGCCAGATCAACCAGACTGATGGATATGTGGGCCAGCGTGTTGCCAGCAGCAACAGTCTGGTTGACCACTCCAACAGGGAGGCCTGGCCCCATCCCGGACCACGAAAGTAGGAAAACTCTGGAAACAGGTCAGAGGTACATCAGTTAATGGAATGTAGCATAGGCCAGTAGACCTGCGCAGTGCTGCTCCTGTTGTTCTTAACTCTGTTAGTGTTGCGTGAGTGATGGGGCGGAGGTGGGCGTTGTCAGGTATAGGAGAGTGGTTGACCCTGGGATAGAGCGTCAGAGGTTAGTTGGATAGGCATTGTGGGATGAATTCGTGAGGATAGTGTTGGAGCTAGCAGGCTTGTAAGGCAGAAATACGTATTATAATTGTTATTATTAATCTGTGTTTCTGTAAGTATATATGCAAGGTATACAGACAGTAGCCGACATCAGTGACATATTGCTATATAGAAACTCGCTTGTTACGCAGAGCACTTCGGGTA
The DNA here is from genome assembly GCF_038502225.1 of Cherax quadricarinatus. Taxonomy (NCBI): domain Eukaryota; kingdom Metazoa; phylum Arthropoda; class Malacostraca; order Decapoda; family Parastacidae; genus Cherax; species Cherax quadricarinatus. Next base: position 16,877,205 of record NC_091370.1, read on the forward strand.
AATTAAGTAAATTTTGTCACCAGGATGCGACCCACCCCAATCGACTAACACCCAGGTACCTATTTTAGTGATAGGTGAACATGGACAGCAGGTGTCTTAAGGAAACGCGTCCTAATGTTTTCAGCCGTACCAGGAATCTAACCACGGCCCTCAGTGTGAGAGTTGAGTGTGCTATCAATCGACCTGTTGTTGCTGTTCTTGTTGTTGGTTGTTGTTTAACGTTTCGTTGTGTAGATTTATTAAGTAATGGCTTAGGTTATTGCAGAGTTAAACATGGGTGTAGGGATGGCGGATATGTTCAGTGGTTAGTAAGGCTAGATTAGTGGGTGGGTGTTATAGAGGGGTGAAGTGTGTTGGGGGAGGGGTAGGAGTTACGGGCTGGTGCTGGAGAAATGTGCGTCACGGGAAAGATCAAAACTGAGTCACTCCCGTCACCGTGTGACGACACCTCTCGTCACTCCCACACACAGGAAGTTATTGGCAGATAGCTTGCCTTCACAGCTTGGAGATCAGGTACGACAGAGCCTGGATTGGCCAAGAGGCGGTAGGCAGAACACAGTACCACTGTATCTCCGTTGTAAGTCTCCCTATGAAGATTAAGATACGTGTGCAACAGTTGGGTATCTTTATTGGTGAAACATTTCGCCTGGATAGCAGGCTTCTTCAGTCAAATACAGAGGTAGCAGGTGTAGTAGTGAAATAAAAATTTAATCAGTCCATCAACCTTAGAGAAAATGTATTTAAGGGGGTCAGTCCCTCAGCCTGGAGAAGTGCGCGTGCGCACACTGGCCATGACGTAGCTTATATGTAAACTACAATAATCGGATTTTAAACCATACCCCGGCCGGGATTGAACCCGCGGTCAGAGAGTCTCAAAACTCAGACACTCTGACCGCGGGTTCAATCCCGGCCGGGGTATGGTTTGTTTGCAATCGTGTCATTACGATTTCGTGAGTCAATCGGATTTTCCTCACCGTATCTATCGATCGATCTCCCTGTGACGTCAGAAGAGGGAATCATGGAAATTGGGGGTAGGATAGAGGCACTGACGTGACATTTACCTGACTAGATTATCAGAGGTGGAGGGAGAGATGCAGGAAGGGCGGGCTTAAGGGAGAGGGGGGTTAGAGGGAGCTGGGAAGGAAAGAGAGGAAACGCATTGCATAGGAACATAGGAAAGAACACTGTAGCAGGCCTGCTGGCCCATGCTAGGCAGGTCCATGGATTATGAGGATTTAGGTAGGCAGGAAGAAAAAGGATTTGGTGATACCGACGAGATGTGGGGATAAAACACTTGTGTATAATTAGAGAAAACATATCGCCACGAGTGGCTTGTTCAGCCTTTATCAGGACTAAAGAAGTCACTCGTGGCGTAACGTTTTATCTGATAAATGTCCTGAACTGTACATGTGTATGTGTTTTCCCACACAGGATGGAAGAAGCTGGTGTGACGGTACTTGAAGGATGGTGGGAAGAAGACAGTTGTACATGAGCGGTATACAGTGCCGACAAGATGAAGAATTAGACACATGTGCAACATCTGGGTATTTATGTAGACGTTTCGCCATCCAGTGACTTTATCAATACAAATTCAATGGCATAACGGGAAGACAGTAGAAGTGTATACCAAAGACGAAGTAATCAGTCCCTCAGCCTTGGCGTTGATGAAGAGTACCGTAGTATGTTCACCGGTCTTGTCCCGGCCTGGGTTCTTTCCAGATGGTGACCCGGCGTGAAGAGTACCGTAGTCTTGAAGTCTACGGTACCCATCAAACCGTCTACAGGTAACCTGCAGCAGTGTTCAGTTATCACTGTTACACTGCGAGGGAACTTCTAATGGCTGTCCTCGTATCAATAATGAGACCACATAGACTGTCACTTCATTATTGAAAGGTTATAGTGAGATTGATGGTAAGAGCAGATTTCTCCAGGAAGGTGCGTCATGCCACTGAGAGCTGCTGCCTCTTGAGAGGCATTTGGACTGTGCTTCAATGCATTGAATCGGGTCTGAGTGCCTTCCATTACCCAAGGTGCTGTATGACTCCCTGTGGGTTTACCTTTCCCCACATAATTATATAGTAGAGACTAACTATCGGGTCAATCAATAAATTCTTAATTTTGTGAGCTGGATGAAAAGGCGTATGGCCGACAAGTTTGAAAACGTAAACACAAGTTGAAGAACCAACTTTTACTGGGACAACGTTTCGCTCTTATGTAGAACATTATCCAGTCATAGCTTGATAAAGCTCAACACAAAGCGAAACTGTCTGAGATATTTGCGCTGGAATGTTGTTTTCATTGATAATACTGTGGATTCTGGATTTATGTGACGCTTTTGTTCTTTGGTGTCGTAATAACAATCAGTTCATGGATGTCACAAGGCTTAATCAAGTAACTTTTTTTTTTGTTTTAATGGTGGGTAATATATTGGGGTAAGGGGAGGAAAGATGAGCACGAGTCGGTGGCTGTGTTGTAGGCTACACACGAGTGCTTCGAGGAACAGCCATTTCTCGATATCACAACAGTAACTTCTTGTATTAACACGTGTGGGTGGGGGAGAGAACGCACACGGCCATCTATTTTTTCTAAACAATGTTTGGCACATTGGTAGTGTGCTGTTATCTTTTTCTGTCACATTATATAAACAACAGATAGCTCTGGGTTGGGTTACGTATGGTAAGGAAATCTGTCAGCCTGAGCTGGGAGGCTTCGGTTAGGATGGTGAGGATATCGTCAAGCATTGCTGGGAGGACAGGATGCAGGAGAATCGTTCAGTGTTATACCCTGAGGCTGTGGTGATGCTGAGAGATCATTTGCATGACAATGATTGCCTTGTTGCTGTGAATCACACTTACCCAGCACACAGCCTCCAGGCTGCAGGCCGCCCTTAAGACCCCTCCACCCGCCATAATGACCACTTAGCACCCGGTTGAGATGAGAATCTGTCATTAACGTACGTGTGGATGGGCACGTCCATAACCCAGCGAGCTGGGATAATCACAAGGTAATCTGTTTATACCCAGCGATCATGGGAGAGTTCAGAGTCAATTGGCAAATTTAAGCAGCAAGATCAATTTACTCCCCCATTAGGTTCACAAGTTCCATTACGACGCTCTTTCTTATCTGGAATTATTTTCCTTGTTATTAATGGCGTTTTTTTTTTAATTCTATTTAAGTTGACGTACTGATGAACGAGGTTTAACAGTGTGATGGTTAGTAGAGTACTTCAGCTCTGCTGCCTTTCTGTACATGATAGTTACTGTGGGAACATTAGCAGTGCGCTGCTACACTGTTATACATGATAGTGGTATTGCGAGCAAAGAGGAGGGATGGAAGGCAGCATGTACTGGGGTACATGCCCGACTACCCTAACTACTTTACTAGTGATAGTTGTGGCATTTAAGGAGCACTTTGCTCAACCACTTGAATGGATATCTACATGGGTAGCTGCTGCTTTCAGTATATGAATCGAAACTTGGAGGTGTGGACATAGTTATTATTTAAACTAATAATAGCTGTACTTCTAGTATTAAATAACCAATAAGAAGAATAATTACTCTTAATAATAATAATAATAATAATAATGAGACGTGAAAATTAGTAGTTTATACACTGCTTAATGTTTACTTTGGATAATTAGTGGCGCTGTTAAATTCTCTTTAATGAGACTCTTGGCTCCCTTCCCTCGTGTTCCCTCCTTTGTCTCCTCTTCCTTCCCTCCTTAATGCCAGGCTGACCTTCCAGGAGGAAAGTTTGACTTATTAGTTAGTCGTCACACGAAGTGAACTTTCACTGTTCTTCAGAGATGTCAGGAAAGAAGCCAGAAATCTGTTGATACCAGTTTTTGGAGACCAAGTCATGGTAGTGGCGCAGAGAACTGTCAGCGACGTTAGGTTAGGTCAAGTTTGTTAGGAATCAGGACAAGTGTTTGCTGATGTGGGTCTTAGTCCTATGATGACCCGTAGCTGGAACTTTTGGTCATCTGACAGAGGCCTTCCACTGGCTTACTGGTCCATGTCTTGAAATATTAGGGTTATGATTATAACCAATTATATTTAAAGTGACTGCTCCAGTGACTGGTAGCTTGAATGATTGTGGGTAACCCTTTTCAAGGTTGTTGGGTTGTAACACCTGTATACACGCTGTGTGAGAGGTTGTATTAGTGTTCGTAGAATTACCCACAATATGTTAGGTAAAAGGACACAAGTGCAACTAATGTGACATTTTATTATGGCAACGTTTCGCTCACCAGGAACTTTGTCAAGCCGTAACGTTACATCTTGGCAAAGTTCCTGGAGAGCGAAACGTTGCCACAATAAAATGTCAAATTAGTTGTACTTGTGTCCTTTGGTATGAGAGATGACTGTATAAACACACATGTTTGTTGTCACTGTATAAATGTGTGTGTGTGTGTGTGTGTGTGTGTGTGTGTGTGTGTGTGTGTGTGTGTGTGTGTGTGTGTTTATATCTGTTTCCCTACAGTTATAAACACTGAAGTGTGTCGTTCGTATACACTGAGGTGTCTCGTCTGTGTGATACACTGAGAGGTGTAGAGTATACACAGTGAATATCAGTGTCTTGTTTAGACAATAAAGTGTTCTTGGTAGTGTCAGTATTAACGATCCACCTGGAAGTCGTTATGTTGCAAACTTAAGAAAATATTTATGCATTTTCCATCCACTGGAGATTCCAGGAGCATTCCTTAACGTGCATTCAACGAAGTAAACAAACCATACCACGAGTTTTGAGAATCTCTGATCGCGGGTTCAAACCCCACCCGTGGTATGGTTTGCAATCGTGATTCAACGAAGTGTTGAAAATTCTTGAAAAAAATATTTTCACTTTCAATCATCGTTTTATCAGTTTGAAATGGCTAGTTTTTTGTGCATAGATTTACACTGAGACAACGTGAGTTTAGTGAATATTTGATAATAATCTTTGAAGAGAATGTTTGTTGTTAATGGTTAGTTTAATATTCTTTAGTTATCCATTGAATAGCAAAATTCTCGGTAAAGATTCACGTCGTTTAACTTCATCCCGTTAGTAATGTTATTTTGTTTCTAGAGTTGCATTTTAATATTGGGGATAGTGTTAATTTTGTTAAATGTTACTTATGTTTGTTAGGGAGGGTAAGGAGGGTGGCAGGTAGGAAGGAGGGAGGGAGGGTAAGGAGGGAGGGAAGAGAGGGGTACCTGGCATACCTGTTTTTTTTTTTTTTTTTTTTAAATGTGAGTGAAATTGTCGCGTGTTGAGGCCTGTGGGGAGGGCTGAGCATCCTGGGATGTTGCATATCCCGCAGTGTTGGACTTGCTGGATGTGCAGCAGCCCAGAATGTTGGACTTTCTGGGATGCTGCACATCCAGCAGTGTTGGACTTCTTGGGGTGTTGAAGGAATAAGACTTGTAGACTCAGTGGGTCGCTGGACCTGGCTTCTGGTGTCGAGTGTGATATACACTGCTGCTGCTGCTGCTGTTGTTGTTGTTGTTGTTGTTGTTGTTCACCCTTTTTTACTCTCCTCTCTTCCCTTCTGAGATGTGGCGTTGACCTGCTTATTATTGTTGATCTCAGACGCTGACATGTATATCTAGGTGAGGTGTCGCGCTGATGCTGGCTGTCATCTCCCGATGTGGTCGCTCGACCTTGCTGACGTGGCTTGTGTACTGACCTGGCGAGGTGTGGCACCATCTTGCCCTCTAAGGCTTTAAATTCACCACTATCATCATACATTCTCTGGTGATCTTTGCTGTGGGTTCTATACCTAGGAAAAATGGTCGAGCAGGAGGAGTCGATGGAGAAATTGAGAAGTGGAGGGATTGGTAGGCTATCTTCCTACCTGGAGGATATTCCGGGGGTCAACGCCCCCGCGGCCCAGTCCTTGACTTGGCCTCCCGGTGGATTAGGGCCTGATCAACGAGGTTGTTACTGTAATAAAGTTGGTAGAATTACCGACAATATGTAAAGTAAAAGGACACAAGTGCAACTAATGTGACATTTATTGTGGCAACGTTTCGCTCTCCAGGAGCTTTATCAAGCCATTGTTGTTACTGCTGGACACTCGTCCAACGTACTGACTAGGTATCTGTCCAGCTCCCTCTTGAAGGCAGCCAGAGGTTTATGGGTAATTCCCCTTATAAGAACATAAAGAAGGAACACTGCAATAGACCTACTGGCCCATGTGAGGCAAGTCCTATGCCTGGCGGGGGGCTGTCGCAAAGCTGCGGGTGAACGGACAGGAGAGTACATAGGTGAGTAGGAGAGTAGGCAGACAAGCACCCACTCACCAAAGTGTTTTTCTGGCACGGTTTCACGAACAATGGTCAACAGAGAGCATTGTGTGGTGGTTGAGACTAAGCAGCAGGGTGGGGCAGTTTAGTGTGGGCTGACTGGCAGGGTGGGACTGTTTAATGTGGGCGGGCAGGTAGGGTGGCTTCCGGACTGATTGACATGTGCATGGGCGTGCGGGCGGACGTGCCTTATTTTAAGTTGGTTCATACACTGGTAACTCTTGTTCCTGGCGTCATGCTGCAGGACGCATCACCATCACGGGATGCAACCTTCAACAAAAGTTGTGTCCGTGCTTTCCATTTTGTATGCTTGGGGGTCGAATCTAGGCTCCTGGCCCAAGCTTCATTGCCCGTACAGCCGGCATACCTATCCTTGAAATTGTGTGGGAGTTTTGAAAGATATGCTAGGATAAGTGTATACTTGCCTGTGCAAGAAATACAGGTCTACTAAGACTACTTTCATTGATAAGCCATAGTTTATGCCATTATTAAAACGATGTTTCGCTCACCGGTGACTATGAATTGATAGTCTGTGGTGGACGAAACATCTCTAGAAAGTGCCATAAATTGCATATATTGTCGATATACTTATTGGTGTATAATACCAATGACATTGTTAGGGTTAGAACAGTAGAAATAAGCTGGAGTTATATTTTTCCTGGAAGTTACTCTCGACATTATTAACACTTGTCAACAAATAACAGAACGGGCGAGTCTCGCAGTAGTTAACACACTTAGACTAGTGTTGTTAACTACTGCACCAGACTTAAGAAGATTCATCCAGCTAGGTACATTGCTGTACACCCTAGGGAGGTTAGCAAAGGCCACTACTGTGACCATTGTTGCTTTGAAGAGACTTCGATAGAGCAAGCCACAGCCATGCTGGCGTGAGATTAGTTTGAAAATCTGAGTTTGTGGTCACAGAGGTGGCCCATGTTCACCTCCCTATGGTGTGTACAAATATACCTACTTGAATGACTCTTGTTAGGCCTGTATGGTCCAGTTATTAGCACACTGGTCTGAGTTTTAGACTTGCAGGTCGTAGGTTAGAGCCTTCAGTTATGTTTTATAATGAAATGATTACTGTAATCCTTTCCACTTGTATTCGTCTGCAATTTAGTGTCTTCCCGTCTATTTTTATAGCATTTCATGGAATTATGATGTTGCTTCTAGCTCCGTGCCTTACATTTGTCTATCCTTAACTACATTTCGAAACCCTCTTAAGCATCTCGTAAGTCATAATTGTCTCCCCTCCGATTCTTCTTTCCTCTAGCTTATGATCCATTCTTGATAAGTCATGGTGGTGGTTGCCTCAGCTGCAGGGTCGGTGCTCCTATAAACCTTCATTATCTGGGTGCCTTAATGTAAGGAGTGTGGGATACCCTCCCTTCCCTCGGATCACATGGCAAGGCAGCTCTCCTAGATGTGAGTTCGGACGCCTCTCCGTTTTGCGAGTTTCTCAGGTTTGCGTTCTCTTGTGTTGACTTGGGTTTCACGTTTTACTCGTTCTCGCTTTCCTTTGGTGTTTGCGTTCTTGTGATGGCTTTGCCTCGAGCCGCGACGGAAAACGATAAATAGTTTTGTGAGCAGTTTCTGCGCGTCTGGCAAGAAATTCATCACTGGAACTTGGCGACGGTAGAGGGGAAACAAAAAAAAAAAAACGGGAGAAGTCTGAGGAAACACTTGATGCTGCACATCCAGATGCTGCTGCTGCTGCTGCCACCGCCAGTAGCAACCTGCAATAATTACAGAATCATCATCAAGGAAGCAGCGGTAGTTGTATGAGCATCCAACAATCCAGCAGGCAAACCAGCAGCATTAGTAAACTAGTAGGAACAAGGAACAGTAATAGGAGAGCCAACAACTGTGAAACAAGCTACATATAGTAGTAGCGGCAGTAGCACTAAGTAGCACCAACAGTACTATACAAGCAGCAGCAGTAGCAACAACAGTATAAGATATGGTGACGGCTGTGTCAGTCGCGTGTTCTAAGTCTCTATTAAATAAATGTCTTGTATTTATGATGTTTTTTTCTAGTGATTCACTGTGAACATGATGTACAGATTATCAGTTAGACCTGTAACACTATCCTCTGGCGCGAGTCTCATCACGTCACTATCAATATAAGAAAAAATGGATTAGACAGCGCTAGGCTAGGTAATGTAACACGAGCCTTGTATATAATAGACACACGCGCTTTGTCACAAGCCTTAAACTCAGCCGGTGACTTGTTTATCTATTAAAGAGCTAAGGTTAGTGAAGCAGGTCGATAAGACTGGTGCTGTGTGTAGGTTAGATACCTCCGTCCTGGGCCCCTCTCCTTCCTGGTAGAATATCATACACTGCACCACGCAGCCCGCATGCATTAACACTTAAATTACTGGGAATGACCAAAATCCCTCAAATTGCTCTTGGAAGAAGCTCACGCTGCTAAGATTTATAATAATTTACAACTGGAAAATACTGATGGGACTCCAGACCGCACACTGCAATCACCACTTGTAAAAAAGTCAGCTCGAGTATACATAACCCTGATGTATACAGGTTGAACGTTTTTTTTTTTTTTAATATAATAATCTTGTATTCACAGGAGGGTTCATAAGTCTTCTGGACGCGCACCATCTATGTTAATTTCTCAAGTTTACTAACACGTTAAACTCTTCAAAATAAGACCATCAGGGTAATATTAATATGGGTAACTTCAGAATGTGTTAATATATCAGTATACAGATACAGCAATAAACAGTTAAGTTACAGCATAATTGTGTTAGGAAGATCAGCATTTGTTTATCATGGATGTGACCTCCCCCCTTACACACACACATACACACACATTCACACATACACACACACATACACACACACATACACACACACATACACACACACATACACACACACATACACACACACATACACACATACACACACACAAACACACACATACACACACATACACACACACACACACACATACACAAACATACATACACACATACATACACCATACACACATACACATACACACAAACATACACACATACACACACACACCACACACACACATACACCACACACACATACACACATACACCACACATACACACTCATTCACTCCAACCTTTATATTTTTCAGGTACCAAGGAAAATCTTAAGATTCTCTCTCCGCTATATATATACAATCAGTATTATTATAATTTATTACACGATATTCCTAGTTTCTGCACTGGTAACTACCGTATCTCGCCGAAAAGCTTTTCTGAACAAAATGGTTTAATATTTGGTTGAGTAGAGGGCAGCTTTAGGTTTGTGTGTTAGGGAGCGCCTGGACATGCCTGTTTATTATCAAATATCTACTGATGACTAGTCTCCAGAGCGCATAGCCTTGCAACTACACATAGTGCTCGTTTACGCTACCTCTGTACAGTGCCCAATCACCACACTGGTGCTGGATAGTACTTTCCAGCATTATCTTTGTTCATCCGTGTCTTTCGCTGTCGTACGTCTGGAGGTTATTCCGGGGATCAACGCCCCCGCGGCCCGGTCCATGACCAGGCCTCCGGATGGATCAGGGCCTGATCAACTAGGCTGTTACTGCTGGCCGCACGCAGTCCAACGTACGAGCCACAGCCCGGCTGATCCGGCACTGACTTTAGGTATCTGTCCAGCTCTCTTGAAGGCAGCCAGGGGCTTATTGGCAATTCCTCTAATGCTTGATGGGAGGCTGTTGAACAGTTTTGGGCCCCGGACACTTATGGTGTTTTCCCTTAGTGTACCAATGGCGCCCCTACTTTTTATTGGGGGCATTTTGCATCGCCTGCCCAGTCTTTTACTTTCGTAGGGAGTGATTTGTGTGTGCAGATTTGGGACCATTCCTTCCAAGATTTTCCAAGTGTAGATTATGATATATATCTCCCTCCTGCGTTCCAACGAGTACAAGTCAAGTGCTTCCAAGCGTTCCCAGTAGTTAAGGTGCTTGACAGAACTTATACGTGCAGTAAAGGATCTCTGTACACTCTAGATCTGCGATTTCACCTGCTTTGAATGGAGATGTTAATGTACAGCAGTATTCCAGCCTAGAGAGAACAAATGATTTGAAAAGGATCATCATGGGCTTGGCATCTCTCGTTTTGAAAGTTCTCATTATCCATCCTATCATTTTCTTTGCACGTGCGATCGTTGCACTGTTGTGATCCTTGAAAGTGAGATCCTCAGACACTACTACTCCCAGGTCCCTTACATTATTTTTCCGCTCTATTGTATGGCCGGAGTCAGTAGTATACTCTGTTCTAGTTATTATCTCCTCCAGTTTTCCATAACGGAGTAGTTGGAATTTGTCCTCATTGAACATCATATTGTTTACCGTTGCCCACTGGAAAACTGTTTATATCTTCTTGGAGGTTAACCGCGTCCTCAGCAGATGACAGCCTCATGCAGATCCTAGTATCATCCGCAAAGGATGATACGGTGCTGTGATGTATATCTGTCTGTCTGATATGAGGATAAGGAATAAGATGGGGGCGAGTACTGTGTATTTTGCGTGTTCGGATCATGTTCCACCTTGTCCTCTACTATTACCTTTGATATACCTTTGAAGAGTTTCGAGAGTTTCTGTACTCTGAGCCCGGCCATAGGCCAGGCTCGTCTGATGCCTGGTCAACCAGGCTGTTGCTTCTGGAGGCCCGCTGCCCCACCCAATGTGATTGTGAGCCTTTAAATCTTCTCTAGTTTCTTTGTATGTTTGATAGTAATAGTTCCTGGAGACTCCCTGGCCGACTCTGTCTTTATCCGCCCAGGTTGCTGTGTGTTTACTATTGTGTGAGACAGAGGGGAGGAAGGTAAGAATTTTTTATATTTAGCAAAATTGGATACATCATCAGTGTGTTGTTCTCTATATGTGTACAACGCGGGAACAAACACTATTTCCTTATCATATTCGATCAGAGGATGCGGCTCACACGTGTTCTGTTGAGAGAGTGGGAGAGAGGGGGGGAGAGAGAGAGGGAGAGAGAGGGAGAGAGAGGGAGAGGGAGAGGGAGGGAGGGAGGGAGGGAGGGGGGGGTGAAAGGGGTAGGTAGGTTGATACTTGACAGACACAACTCCTCCCTCATCATAGTACTGTGGTAAGCGTAACTGGGGTGGGACTCCTGTGTTCCACCAACTCGACACTATAAGTTGTTCCCCTTCAGTCTCCCTTGTGTGTCCTTATTAAGCTGGCTTCACTCGTAGCTGTCTCGGACTGTACTAGACTAGTTGTTATATTTAATGAGTTTACAGAGATGTTTTTTACTGGCGGCTTATCTGGCCAACCAGGCTCTTGCTGCTGGCAGCCCGCTGGCCCACATATCCATCACAACTTGGTTGGATAAGTTTCATAAAATTTGTTTGTATACATTAATTACTAAAGTGTGTCCAGACGCCCTCCAGAGATAAGAAAATAGTTGGTAAAAACTTTGCATATCTCTAAAGATTTATCATCAGGACAAAAAAAAAAATGAACAAAACGTTGAAAAAAACTTAGTTTAAACTCAGTTTCGTTGTTTCTCATATTCCAGTTTTTTATTTTTCTCTTGATAAATCATCAGCAATGTTGTATTAACATATTGTCGGTAATTCCACCAATATTAAGTAATAGGATGCAAGTGCAACTAATGTGACATTTTATTGTGGCAACGTTTCGCTCTCCAGGAACTTTAAGTTAACTTATCGTTGTCATTACTTGACAGTACAAGAACACAAGAATGGCTGATGAAAATTAGACAAATGTCTAACTTTCACAGGCCTATTGGCCCATACAAGGCAGGTCATTATCAGAACTACCAACATTTTCTCAAGGCTATCCCAGGCACCAGTCAAACCCAGCTCCTCCCACTTGTATATTGTCCATAACTTTTTCAAAGTTACCCAAGGTCATAGGAGGAGCACTACAGCAGGCCTACTGACCCAAATTACCATACTCAGAAGATTGACGATAACTATTATAATCATGCCTCTTTTAGCGTTGGTGTTAGTCGCCATATACTTCCTGTCATTAACTAAAGTTTAATGAACACTTGTCAGAGCTCAATAATAATGCACATGGAGACAAACACAGGAGGTTACTACATCTGTATATTTCGACCCCCTTCTGGGATCCTCTTCAGGGATGTTGCAGTAAAAATGAGTGAGCGACGACCCAGATTCCAATACTAAACTTCCTGCACAGCTTATCGCTCGAATTCCTTAAGTCAGAAACTTTTAATAAATAAAAAGAGGGTTGGGGAGAATGAAACTTGGAGGGGGAGGAAACTTGGAGGGGAGGGGGGTTATTGGGGCACTTTCAGAGGTGTTTTAAGGAGAGACGGTGACCCCTCGAAGTTGTATTTTCAGTTCCCTTGTTGGGAACTGAAGTTTATCTCGAAATTTGCCAGATCATCCAGGTTGTGATAGTTGTCTGTCTGCCTGCCTGTGGCAACAACAGCCGAATTTATCGTTCAGGGTTCTGCGATCGTCTTTCCCGCGATGACAGAATTGCAACTAGGCAGCCAGGAGGAAAATGTAGCCTGGAGGCCAGGCTACAAGACTAGCAGTGTGGCTGGCTTCCTCTTGTATGTATGCGCATATATATACATAGACACACGCACATACATACATATACACATACTCTACCTACCCATGTGTGACTTGCTTACTCTACACCTCTCGGCTCTGCCTGGGGCCCAACTTATCTGGTGCTTCCCCGATCAACCAGACTGTTACTGATGGCGGCCCTCTGAACTACATATCCATCACAGCGTGGTTGATGTGGCACTTGGCGCAGGTAACGATGCGGTTTCCTCCTGTAATTTCTACACTTGAATTGCAAGAAACCCTCATCACATGCCTTAAATATTCGATGTAGAAGGCGGCTAGACACAAGTCGTCCCACAGTCATTAAAACCCACTGATAATGACCCATTCCACTAATGGGGCAATTAAGCCGCTTAAAAAACTATATTGTTATCGCAGCTGTAAGGAAAATGATGAGGTGGATAAATAGAAGTTCAGAATAAGAGATATCAAGCCAGTGATACTCTCCAGGTTACTGGTTGTCTCTAGACTAGAATATTGCTGTGCACTAACAGCCTCCTTCAAGACAGGCGAAATTGTCGAGTTGGGAAAATTGTAGAAAGGACCTTCAGAGCTGGTATAAACTCACAGCTAAATTACTGGGAGTGCTTGAAGTACCTAGAACTGTACTCTTTAGAACGTAGGCGAGAAAGCTTCATAATATACACTGGAAGATACTGGAATTATTGGTATCAAACCTACACACCGAAATTACTTATGAGCATAAGAGGCTTGGTAGACGGTGCAGGATTCCTCCAATGAAAAGTAGGGGAGCGATGAGTACACTGGAAGAGAACTCAAGTGTTGAAGGGCCACGACTCTTCAACCCCCCTTCATACCAAAGAGGGATCACCAACAAACCTCTGGCTGTCTTCAAGAGGAAACTCAGTTTCATCAAAAGCCGTTCCTGATCAGCCGGGTTGTGGTGCATACTTTGGACCACCGGAGGCGGGCACTAACTACTTGATCGATCAGGCCAGCAACCAGGAGACCTGGTCTGGGACCGGACCATTGGGGGGCGGTGACCTCCGGAAGCGACTCCAGGTAAGGTATCTGCTCATAGTATGCTGAATAATTTAGATCCAGGGATATTGATATAGTGCTCTCGTATTCTATGCGTGTGTCAGTTACTCACTTGTCGACTGATTGACTCACCACCTCAATACTGGCAGACAAAAATATGAGACAGAATTCAAGAATGAGTTGTTAGTATTGTATTACAGGGAGCGTTGTGCCCGTGTGGGTCCATCAGAAGAGTAATGGAGGCTCGATCCTCTGTCCGTCAAGCAGTTCGTTATCTGAGCAGTTACAGTTGGTGGTCTACTTGGTAGAGTAACTGCTGGGCATGTGAAGGTTGAAGAATTATAGATGTTTCGCCTGGCCATTGGCCGGACTCCGGAGTAGAAACACCCTAAACTCATCAAAGGTACATCCAGTGGCTTTATCAATACAAATTCAAGGACATAATTGGTAGTCCGTAGACCTGTATACAGAAGACTAGGTAATCAGTCCCTCAGCCTTGGCGTTGACTATCGTAGTCTTGAAGAATGTGAACCAGAGGCATGAAGCTTGGCGCTTACATACTGGCGTCAGTTGAGGTGCTGTACACCATTCATGTAGACCGTGAAGGTTGCTTGGTGGCAGGGCGGGCGGGCGGGCGGGCGGGCGGGCGGGCGGGCGGGCGGGCGGAGACATGGGTGGGCAGGCGGGTGGGTTTGTCGGTATCTTTGTGACTGCCATTTCAATTAAGTTGGCTTCTGCCTTTATTCTTCATTTTGCCGTTGAATGTTCACTTAGCTGTTCACCCACGGCCACGAGACTGGCCACGTCTTGACCACAAGGTTACCGGTGCCACGTGCTGGCCACACTGGGGCCACTGTGGCCATTAAGAGTAGAGCCGCGTCGTTAAACCAGTCTGCCCCTCCAAGTTGATTTTTATTTAAATTTGGAAAAACTTGTAATGGCAGCAGGGTTGGCGTAAGTGGGAGAGATGAGAGCTTAAGTGGAGTTGAATGGCAGGGAGGGAGAAGTGATGGCAGGAGTGGAAGAGGCACGGGGGGGGGGGGAGGGTCAAGAATGGGAAAGACAATTAGGGAGAGAAGAGAAAAAGGAATGCAGGTTAGAACTCTTTGAAGAGACGTTTTAGAAGGTAATATTTCAGTTAAGCTAGTATAGCCTAGCCTAGTATAGCCTAGCCTAGTATAACTTAGCCTAGTGTTGAAAATAGTATAAAATACCAGCAAGTTGAAGATTAAGACGCATGTACGTACTTTCGTTCGTTGTGTGTCGCTGTACCGCACCAGTCATGGGCAAAATCTAACCTATCGGCAGCAGTCTGGTTGATCAGGCCCTGATCCAGCGGGAGGCCTGGTCAAGGACTGGGCCGTGGGGGCGTTGACCCCTGGAACACACTCCAGTTATACTGTAAACAATCGTAAGTAGAGTGAATTAAGGAGGGCGGGTTGGCATCATCCAGAATCAATATTGTAAATCTAAGATTGTGACGCCTTGAAGAATGTTAGAGACTGACACGACACTCTCGTCAACTGGAAATTCTGGCAGAGAACAAGGGAAGGTAATGACAGTAACTTAACGAAAGGAAGATGATGAAAGTTAAGACACTTGTGCAACATCTGGTTATCTTTATTGTAGACGTTTCGCCATCCAGTGGCTTTATCAATACAGATTCTTGGACATAATTAGAAAACAGAAGAACTATATACAACAGATGAGGTAATCAGTCCCTCAGTCTTGGAGGTGGTGTTTACAACACCGTGGTTGTAGAGATTCTGAAGATAATCAGATGTTGTACAAGTGTCTTAACTTTCATCTTGTCGGTATTGTATACCTGTCTTGCGAAAGGAAGAAGGTAATAAAAATGTGCATTCGTAAAATAATTAAAAAAAATTCAGTGAAAACTCGAAATAGAGATTGGGAAGAAATGGGGGAAGGAGAGAGCAATAAAAGATGATACTGGTGAAGGTATGGAACGGGGAGGAGGAAGGCCGAAGAGAAGTGTTACTGGTAAAAGAAAACTAGAATTAGATGCGTGTCTTTGTAAAGTGGATGTGCGTCTTAGTGGTGAGGTGGAGGAATTAGGTGGTACCTGGAACTATGTTAATGACAACTGTATAGTATTGTGATTACTACCGTGGTAGTATTGTTCCATGGTATCTTTGCTACTTTGGTAGTGTAACTCCATGGTATCCTGACTGCTATACTGCCGGTTCATGGTATCCTGACTGTCAGTGTAGGTTCATGGTATCCTGTCAGTGTAGTTAATGGTATTCCTGCAAACTGTCACTTTCTTATATTTACATTTCTTTTATCCTCCGTGATTATATATTTTTTTTTTAGTTTTGACTGAATATCCCAAGCAAAGTCCGCTGAGGGCTGGTGCGACACAGTCTAGGGCTGGTGCGACACAGTCTAGGGCTGGTGCGACACAGTCTAGGGCTGGTGCGACACAGTCTAGGGCTGGTGCGACACAGTCTAGGGCTGGTGCGACACAGTCTAGGGCTGGTGTGACACAGTCTAGGGCTGGTGTGACAGTCTAGGGCTGGTGTGACAGTCTAGGGCTGGTGTGACAGTCTAGGACTGGTGTGACACAGTCTAGGGCTGGTGTGACATTTAAGTGTTGAAGTAAGTTCACATGCAGGTGCCCGAGGGGACGCACAAGAAAACCTCAAATGGCTGATTAGTGTTGATTAGCGTGTATGAGGCACGTCAGTGCTGGGATACAAGGAGCCCCGTCTTTACTCCTGCCGTCTCCAGGCGCCCCTTCCCTCACCCGCAGGGCACGCCGCAGCATTGGTTCATAAGGAACCAGTGTGCATCTTCAGCCATCACTGCAGCGTCTCCTCCGGGTGGTAGGGAATGTTCAATGAGTCGAGCAAGTCAAAAGACGGGTTTCCTTGTCTGGGAACTGATTGACACACGTCTGGCCCGATGTAATGAACAGTAATCTATTTGAGTTTGTCCTATGTATCCCTTCCAGCATCTGATCTTCCTCTCTCAGCCTCAAGATTATTTTTATTAATTATTTTTATAATTTTTTATTATTTTTAGGAAACGTTAAACACGCATCGGTCATAAAACTTTGGCGTGTGGTGTGCTGCTGACAACCGTTTGTTAATTTCATACCCGAGGCTCTGGTTTTAATGATTTTGTAGATTTTTTTTATTGGCCTGCCTTTCGAAACTTATCCGAGGTATACCAGAGAGGACCGGGGTGTCTGTAGTGACCTCGGTGACATTTTAGAGGAAACTGTTGTTGGCATTGTGTATCTTTTATGTGCTTATTTTCACCTGTTATTTTTTTTTTGTTATGAAGAAAGATTGGTATTTATGTAATGTTCTAGTGATTGTGCGCATTATGTAGAACGTTGAATGACCTTTGTAAACAAGCGCTTTGTAAAGTCCTCAGTCTTCCCCCCTTCTCCCTGCACCTGCTGCAAGGAGAACCACATGTTAGATGCACTATTACCACAATGTAATAGTGTATCTGCATGTACGAGATCTTAATCCTCTTCTCTCTCCCCTGGTTTTTCCTCTTGTTTCCTCCATCCCTCTGTTTTCCATCTTCCCTTCTCGTCTTTCCTGGGTGCCTTCCTCAGGTCTGAGGATGGAATCAGAAGGGGCAGGAGTAGCAGAGTGAAGATCTCTGAGGTGTCGTTGATATAATTGAGTTGGTGTTTGTTCACTCGTCCAGGGTGCGGTAAGTGTGGGGGACTGCAGCGGGAGTCTGCACTGGTGTGGCTGGTGTGGGTGTGGCTGGTGTGGGTGTGGCTGGTGTGGGTGTGGCTGGTGTGGGTGTGGCTGGTGTGGGTGTGGCTGGTGTGGGTGTGTCTGGTGTGGGTGTGTCTGGTGTGGGTGTGTCTGGTGTGGGTGTGTCTGGTGTGGGTGTGTCTGGTGTGGGTGTGTCTGGTGTGGGTGTGTCTGGTGTGGGTGTGTCTGGTGTGGGTGTGTCTGGTGTGGGTGTGTCTGGTGTGGGTGTGTCTGGTGTGGGTGTGGCTGGTGTGGGTGTGGCTGGTGTGGGTGTGGCTGGTGTGGGTGTGGCTGGTGTGGGTGTGTCTGGTGTGGGTGTGTCTGGTTGTGGGTGTGGCTGGTTGTGGGTGTGTCTGGTGTGGGTGTTGCTGGTTGTGGGTGTGTCTGGTTGTGGGTGTGTCTGGTTGTGGGTGTGGCTGGTGTGGGTGTGGCTGGTGTGGGTGTGTCTGGTTGTGGGTGTGTCTGGTTGTGGGTGTGTCTGGTTGTGGGTGTGTCTGGTGTGGGTGTGGCTGGTTGTGGGTGTGGCTGGTTGTGGGTGTGTCTGGTGTGGGTGTTGCTGGTTGTGGGTGTGTCTGGTTGTGGGTGTGTCTGGTGTGGGTGTGTCTGGTGTGGGTGTGGCTGGTTGTGGGTGTGTCTGGTGTGGGTGTTGCTGGTTGTGGGTGTGTCTGGTTGTGGGTGTGTCTGGTTGTGGGTGTGTCTGGTTGTGGGTGTGTCTGGTTGTGGGTGTGTCTGGTTGTGGGTGTGTCTGGTGTGGGTGTTGCTGGTTGTGGGTGTTGCTGGTTGTGGGTGTTGCTGGTTGTGGGTGTTGCTGGTTGTGGGTGTTGCTGGTTGTGGGTGTGGCTGGTGTGGGTGTTGCTGGTGTGGGTGTGGCTGGTTGTGGGTGTGGCTGGTTGTGGGTGTTGCTGGTTGTGGGTGTTGCTGGTTGTGGGTGTGGCTGGTGTGGGTGTGGCTGGTTGTGGGTGTTGCTGGTTGTGGGTGTTGCTGGTTGTGGGTGTGGCTGGTGTGGGTGTTGCTGGTTGTGGGTGTTGCTGGTTGTGGGTGTGTCTGGTGTGGGTGTTGCTGGTTGTGGGTGTTGCTGGTTGTGGGTGTGTCTGGTGTGGGTGTTGCTGGTTGTGGGTGTTGCTGGTTGTGGGTGTTGCTGGTTGTGGGTGTTGCTGGTTGTGGGTGTGGCTGGTGTGGGTGTTGCTGGTTGTGGGTGTTGCTGGTTGTGGGTGTTGCTGGTTGTGGGTGTTGCTGGTTGTGGGTGTTGCTGGTTGTGGGTGTGGCTGGTTGTGGGTGTGGCTGGTTGTGGGTGTGGCTGGTTGTGGGTGTGGCTGGTTGTGGGTGTGGCTGGTTGTGGGTGTGTCTGGTGTGGGTGTGTCTGGTGTGGGTGTGGCTGGTGTGGGTGTGGCTGGTGTGGGTGTGGCTGGTGTGGGTGTTGCTGGTTGTGGGTGTGGCTGGTTGTGGGTGTGGCTGGTTGTGGGTGTGTCTGGTGTGGGTGTGTCTGGTGTGGGTGTGGCTGGTGTGGGTGTGGCTGGTGTGGAGGACGGGTGGTGGTGATTAGTATGGATGTGGGGCATTAGTGTTGGTGGACTGGCACAATTAGTGGACACTAGTATGGAAGCATTTGTAATATGCAAGTGCATTAAGTTTATATCTAGATTTTAAAAAAAAATGTTTGATAAATCACAGGATTGTTGCTTTTGTGCAGCTCGTAGGAGTGTCATTACTTGTTGTTGTTAGTTCATCAGGGACGAGTTGACGCAGGTCAACCGGGTTGTGATGACTGTGGCCTTGCAGACCGCTAGTATAAACAGCTTGGTTGATCAGGTGGTTAACAGGGAAGCCTTGTCTGGCCTAGGGCCGGGCTCCGGGAGAAGAAGTCTCTCAAGCTCGTCAGAGGTATATCAAAAGCCTCAGGCAGTGCTGGGGGATTAAAGGTCCTCGATGCCGCTGGTACGTTAAATCATAGGCGCGGGGGCATTGACCCCCGAAACACCCTTCAGGTATACAAAACTCGTTGAGTGGTGGGGGCGGGAGGCAAGACGGTGTGGTATCTAAGGACAAATGGAGGAGGGGGTAGTAATGGCCCTTGTAGTTGCTTCCGGAAGTCACCGCCCCCCGCGGCTCGATCCTAGACCAGGTCTCCTGATTGCTACCCTGATCGATCAGGTTGTTGATTGCCGCCGCCCGCAGTCCAGCATATGCACCATAGCCCGGCTGATCAGGAGCTGATATGAGAAATTTGTCGAGTTTACCCTCGAAGACAGCTAGAAGTCTGTTGGTAATCCCCATTATTCGTGGAAGATGTTAGTTATACACTTACAAAGTTTTGCAAATGTACAGCTCGAACATCTTGCACCGTCTGTTTACATACATAGATTTCGGTGTGCCGATTTAAGACCAATCCTTCCACAGTCTTCCAGTAGATGATCTGTGGTGGACCAGGCAGAAGTAATCCCTAGCTTACCAGTGTTGGTTTAACATTGTATAGGCTGAAATTGTCACCTGCCGATAGATAATATATGCAGAGGAATTGTATAATGTTCTCCGATTAATGTGTTTCTACTCTGATAGCGCCAACTGGTAGTTTTTACATACACAGCCCAAGAACGTGCAGTTGTGCTGGTGCCTGCGACATATTGGTGCCTCAGGGGAATGTCCCTCGTTAAGGAAAGTCTGGTTCCCAGTCATAATCGCAAGCAACTCACCATTACTCTTCTGACCCTAGTTTCAGACAGTGGTAGAGGGAGGGTGGCGGGTGCTGATGTGGCGGGGAGAGGAGCTCGGGGAGTTGAAGTTGTAGATCGCAGACTTGAGTTTATTCAGGTGTGGTTATGAAGGGTGACGAGGAATGATCGTTGGCGAGACGGGTGGGGTTAGGGGAGGCTCCTTGCTGGAGGGGGAAGAGTAGAGGGAATCAGGGAGGTATTGAATCGTATTTATAGTCGAATCTTCAATCGACAACTTGGTTAAAGACGCAAATATTTTGACACTTTGGTCATCTGACTGTCTAATCTCCTTGGTTCTATACAAAACTTTCTTTGCCTCCACCTCTCTTGCTCCACCTTATATATTGGCACTATTTCCTTTCAGAATTGAACCTGGCCATGGCCGGGCTCAGAGAGTAGTAAGATTCTCGAAACTCATCACAGGTATATCAAAGGTTAGGTGTAATCATGGGTCACATGAAGGTGAAAACTAGTAGTAATAGTAGTAGTGGTCGTAGAGGTAAACGTGATACTACTGGTGGGAGACTATGCCAGTAGCAGTGCAGCAGTCTGAGATTGGTTTGAAATACTGTTCTCGTACTTACCTTCGTTCATGTCTTAAATTTTCTTTCTCTCTCTCATCCTCTCCCGCATCTTATCCTCTCTCCCTCCCTCCCTCCCCTCTCTCCGTCAAGTCATAAAGTGTAGAGAGAGTTATTTACTTGGTAGTCAGACATGACATGAGTCACTCTGGCTGACCCGCTCCTTGCTCACTTTCTTCTCTCTCCCACCGTGAGTGTTATGGTGGTGCTGACACCCTCAGTGGTTGTGGTTGCTGTGGTAGACGGGCACATTGGGGTCATGCCCCTTTCAAGCCCCGGGCACCCGAGAGGTATGTGTTGTCTTAGCTTGGTCACAGGTGTTGTCTTGGCTGGTTCACTGGTAGGCACCGCCACGGTGAGGCTGTTAGTTTTGTATTTAAACAGAATTGAGTACATCAGTGTGCGGTCACCCCCGTTACTTGTTACGTGGTGGGAAGGGACGTTACTTGTTACATGGTGGGAAGGGACGTTACATGGTGGGAAGGGATGTTACATGTTACATGGTGGGAAGGGACGTTACTCGTTTCCGAGCCATGTTCCATCACACGGGATGGGTCAAAGGTGGAAGAGGGTAGGACCCGTGAAACGAGAGGAAGGCCTTGTGGGCATCATTATAGTGACAGTGAAGGATTAAACCCGTAAGGCTTGTACAAAACCCGATAAAAGGTAAGGGTAATTGGGTTTAATCCGAGGGAGGAGAGAATAGCGTCACTTACGTGAAGCCCTTCATAGATATGGTCCTCCTCCTCCTCCCTCCCCCCACCTTCATTCTTGTAAGGAAGCCATAACATACTGAAGTGAGAGATATGGGAGAAAGTGCAAAATAAACCCAGTGAATATTAGGGGTGCAGTGAACA
Organism: Cherax quadricarinatus; assembly: GCF_038502225.1. Lineage (NCBI taxonomy): Eukaryota > Metazoa > Arthropoda > Malacostraca > Decapoda > Parastacidae > Cherax > Cherax quadricarinatus. The sequence goes on from NC_091370.1 coordinate 16,898,992, forward strand.
CAGTAAGTCCGGGGTCCCAGACTATTCAACATCTTACCAGAAGATAGAAACACTGCTGGGACAAGTGTAGATAGAAGTCTTCAAGAGGAAACTGGACAGGTATCTTCACTAGATCAACCAAGCTGTGATGGATATGTGGGTCAGCAGGCCACCAGCAGAAACAGCCAGGTTAACCAAGCAAGCACCAGACGAGCCTGGTCCATGGCCGGGCTCCGGAAGTAGAAAGACTCGGAACGATAATACTGTATTATCTTGGCTAATAGAGAGTAAATGATCATATAAATCAATCTGGTTAGTGTGAAGCTCCAAGTGGATATTAATATGTCGGGCAGCAGCAACAGCCTGGTTGACCAGGCAAGCACCAGATGGGCCAGGCTCCGGGAATAGGAAAACTCTGGAAAGTTATCAGAGGTATATCATCAGTAAAGCAGAGTTAATGTAGGCTTCAGCCTCCGTCCTCGGCCTCTGTCATTTCACACGCTTTACACTTCCTATATTTACCCCTTAAGGCCTCTTGAGGGGGCTCTTGATTCCAGGAATTGGACTAATCTCCCATTTTCTTGGATCGAACCTCATTGCCTCCAATTTTTCTAGGCTTTGACCCCTACGGGTTTAGCACTTTCCCCTGAATACAGTGGATTGGCTTGTTAAGACATGCTTGATACTGCCACCTTTCGTACGTTGGACTACTTGCAGCCAACAGTAACAGCCTGGTTGATCAAGCCCTGATCCACAGGGAGGCCTGGTCGAGGACCGGGCCGCGGGGGCGTTGACCCCCCCTCCGGTACACCCCGCCAGGTAGACAGGAAGACCCCATGTTCTCCCTTCCCGGTGTTCTCCCTCCCTTATACTCCCCTCTTCCCTCGCCCCCCCCCCTCTCCCTAGTCTCTTCTGTCTCTCCTTACGTCCCTCTTATCCCCCATCCATCTTCAAGTGGCCCGGCTCCAGCCAGCATCATGAAGGGAGCTTAATGAAGCTGTGGAGACTTGTGGAGCTCACTAGGTGACTCCTGGACGACGTGGGGGCATGAGAGAGAATGAGAGGGGGTGAGGAGAATGAGAGGGTATAGTAGGGAAGTAGTAGTAGAGTGGGAAGTTTGAGTGGAGGACTGAGAGCTGCAGCATCTGAGATTACTTACGAAGATGACTTTTTTTTTTTCCTCTCCTAATGTTCGTCCTCCCTACCGTTGTTCTGGTGACAGGTTTCAGCAGCTCTCATGTGAAGAGAACGAACTCAAAAGAAACACTGTATACAAAACTCGAGAGATCGTCAAATAGAAGGAAGGGAACGCGTGAAAGACCTGGGAGTAATTAAGTCGGCTGACTGCAGAACAACCAGGAAAATGACGGGGTGGATAATGAGAACTTTCAGAACGAGGGAAATGGTGACGCCATTCAAATCGCTTGTGCTTTCTCGTTTAGTGTTCGGTGTTGAGCGTTCCGTTGCGCTTTCTCGTTTAGTGTTCGGTGTTGACCGTTCCGTTCAGGACAGCGGAAATATCAGAACTGGGACAGATGTATCATTTCCGGCTCGCAGAGAGCCAGTAAAGCGTTTAAATTACCGAGAACGCCATGTACTCGCTGGAGTGGAGGGGAGAGATGCATAACATCCGTGGAAAGTACTCGAGGGCCTAATCTCAAATCTGTGCACTTTCTCAACATGAGAGAGATGGAAATACAAAATGAACCAAATGTAAAGCAGGAGCACCGTGGGCACCGTAACACATTGGTATCAAGCTCTAAGGTCCCAGACTATTTATCTTACCAGAAGATACCAAACATTGCTGGGACCCGTGTAGAAGTCATGGAGGAAACTGGACAAGTATCTCCAAGCCCCAGATGAACCAGGCTATGATGGATATATGGGCCAGCGGGCCGCCAGTCAAGCCTGGCCCAGATCCTGGTTCCGAGAGTAGAAAAACTCTGGAAATTCAGTCACTTGCATCTATACCTTCACCAACACCACCACCACTGCTGCGATACCTCCACTGTTACAATACCTCCACCACTGCTACAATACCTCCACCACTGCTACGATACCTCCTCCACTGCTACGATACCACCACTTACAACCAAAACATCACAAAGGTTACCTCTGGTACAAAGCCATATTTACCTGGTCTCTCATTCTTGTCATTAATTACACAATTAATAGTTGATCAGCACTCGTCAGGGAGAGCTCTCTCGGGTGCTTCAGTATCGGATAATTAAAAGCTAAGAGTTCTCTTTACCATCACCAGTACTCGTCTCCCACCCTCCTACGCCACAACCATGGCTCCAACACTCGCTAAGCTGATGCATCAGCAATCTCTCAACCTGTCTTGAAGATGCTACGTAATTGTAGCCAGAGATCACACGTCGAGAGCCGGTGAACTATTCACCACCCCAGTACGATAACCTCCCAGTTCCCATCACCAACTCTCCCTCCTTTCCATCACTTTCCTGTTCATCTCCCTTCTATATCTTCCCTTTATTTTATCACCTTCCTCCTATTGTAGTTGTGGAAGCGTTAAATCCGTAGGGGTCGTACAGTATTTGAGGAATGGGAGGTAATCAGTTATGAGAGAGTTTCTTCTTGGATCAAGAGTTCATCATAAGTACTTACTCCAAATAAGGCTTCAGTAACAACAGCCTGGTTGATCAAGCAAGCACCAAATAAGATTAACTCAGGGCTGGGCTGCTGCAATAGCAAAATACTCAAAACCCATCAAAGGTATATCGAAGGATGCACTTGAGTACAAGCAAAAATCAGATGTATACATAAACTGCGTGCAAGAGCTATAACTGGGAATGTGGGAAGATGCATTTAAGTTTCTAATAAATAAAACCCAAAGAATAATAGTAAACAGTGGTATCGGGGATTGCAGGGACCTTTATCACTTTTGTGATCAGGGTCCCAGCACGACCGAAATGTTGGCTAATATGCCCTAGTGTTGAGTGTTTTTTGTAGTAGTAGGAGAGGTGTAGGGCGGGAGTTGTTTACCTAACACCTCCCACGAGCCAACACAAGCACTCACCTTTACTGCACTTGAGGGAGAGACTGACGCTCTATTGGTGTGAGAGACTGGAGAGACGTTAGCATAGAGACAAAGCAAGTGTGAGGCTTCATTGTGCGAGATCAGCAGCAGCAGCCGTCGCCGCCTATCGACGCCGCCGCCGTCTATCGACGCCGCCGCCGTCTATCGACGCCCAGCTTCCTTCCCATTGACTATTGTTTCCAAGGCACATATTGAACACCTTTTGTTCTTCCAGGACCCAGTGTAACGCCGATGGCTCTCATCTGCCTCGGACTGTGCTGTGCTTGCACCTCTCCCTCGCTACTTCTCACACTCTTTGCTACCTTTTGTTTCCACTACGTAGTTGTAATATAGGGTAGCAGCACACTGTTGATGTATCCAGTTAAGAAAACTGCCTTCACCCCTCTACCTTCTCAATCTGCCCTCCCTCTCCTTCCTCTGCTTCCTTCCCCACCCTGTGCTCTCCCCTCCCTCTCCTCCCTCTGCTTCATTCCCCACCCTGTGCTCTCCCCTCTCTGCTTCCTTCCCCACCCTGTGCTCTCCCCTCTGCTTCCTTCCCCACCCTGTGCTCGCCCCTCTTTGCTTCCTTCCCCACCCTGTGCTCACCCCCTCCCTCCGTTCATTCCTGGCTTTTCTGGCAAGTGTTGAAAGGTGTTATACTCTCCTCGTCAACAGATTTTAACTCTTTACCTTCCGCTGTTGTCCTTGTAAAAGTTCCCACGCGTTTTTGCCTTTCTTTTAAGGATCCATGATTAAATTTTTTCTCCCACCGTGAGGTGAATTACTCAAGCCTTGATAATATCCCACCTTCCTCTAACATAGCAATAGTTAACCATACTTCACAGTAAATTTTTGTATTGTGTACATCATGTATAATAAAGTATTGTTGAAGAGGCATATCGCAACACTTTAGTAAACACAAGAATGGGAATAGAAGACTAAACGAGCATTGCCTTGGCCTACTTGACCAAATAAATAACGCTGTTTGATTTTGTATGGTAGTCCTAGATGTAATGCACTGTACCTCAGAACCATTGTATGGGTTTGTTCTTATGTTTGTAAAGCCTCTTCTTTCTAAATAATAATACCATATTTTCTAAAGGGGGTGGAGGGGTAAGCCAGTGGAAGGCCTCGGTCAGATGACCAAAAGCTCCATTGGCGGGTCATCATATGACCAAGACCAGCGTCAGGAAACACTTATCCTGTTGATAAACCTCACCTAACTTTATAAATGTTAACTGAAAGACTATCGTTGAAGAATGCTGCTCAAGGGTCCTGCTTCCTAGATCATATTGTGTGCCTGCTTAGTATTTGTGTAATAGTTATAGCTAGTGTGTAACTTTACCAGGTGCCAGATCAACCAGGCTGTGATGGATATGTGGGGCAGCGGGCCACCAACAGCAACAGCCTGGTTGACCAGCCTAGCACCAGACGAGCCTGGCCCATGGTTGGGCTCCGGGAGTAGTAACTCTTTCGAAACTCACCGGTGTTAGTATTAAACGTCTTGTCAAAAGTGTTTAATACATAAGGGACAATGTTGGTGTAAAAGTTCACTTTTTGGAGTCAGGTTCTGGGATGACCTGACTCGCTCGGCAGACAGACTTGCTCCCCCAGCAATTACAGTCACATTGGGATGGCCGAGTAATGGAGAATGTAACCTCAACAATTCTTTTGTGTGTCGGGGGAAGGACAGAGTTCTCTTCCTGAAAGTGAGAGCTACTCATGCGGGGGATTTCCTGTTGGCAGTCTCCAATTTCTTCCTTAGCAAACGCCTTGACCCGAAGAGCATCTGCAATAGTGTTGGACTTCGCCATGCCCCCTGTATCCTTGCTTAACATAGGTGTATCTGCACAGTGCATAGGCAGACCGAGTCAGATACCATGATCTTGTTTGGTAGATCAGAGGGAAAAATTTCTAGGCTTGAAGAGGTTAATAACATGAAGAGCTTTGCAAGAGCCGGATATCCAGCAATAAGGGAGCCACCCCACTTATGCAGATCCAGTGACAACCAAAAGCATCCAAATGGAATAACCCTGCAAGCCTGGGCAGATGGAAAGCAGGTGGTGTGGGGCTACATATGTGCATCCACATTGGTTGATACCTATCTACAGTACAGCAGGAGGAAGGAGCAGCAGCTGCCAGCTTCATGGAATTCCAAAAATCTAGAAAATATGGTAAACATGCCCATCATTGTTTGTTTCCAAGGTTGAGAGACCAAATCACAGAACGGGTGGGTTTATCCCGTGGCAGGTGAGTCTTGAAACTCTCAGGCCAGTGTGCTAACCACTGGTTCAGAGACCCTCGGTCCATGGGGAAAGAGCGCATCCAAGTTTCTAAAGGAGCTAGGCAAAAGACTCGTCAGGGCAACTAGGGATCCCAGGACAGTTAATTTTCTGTTCCAACCTAGCGACCCAAGGCAGTAAACCTGCCATGAGAAAATATTCGTGTAATACTGATAGCTTCTAACACGAAACCATCCTGTGTGATAGCTGTGTTATCCTGTCATATTCTATGTATCTTCCCCACTGTGTACTATATGATACAGGATATTAACGCATTGTATCCGATTTTACGAAAAAAATGTGAATAAAAACATGGTGAGGATGTGGATCAGAGGATAATACAAGCTTAACTTTGAGCTTTTGAGCGAGTGATTTGCCCAGGAGAGCAGTCGGGGCGTATCCACCTGTAACACACACTCGCTGCCGGAAAAGATGAATCTGGAACACTGATTATGGTTTTTATGTCATGAAGCTCGGCGTTTGGTGGATCATCTCCGGCCTTGTGTTGCTCTCCACACTACCTATATCACGCTATCCTCTGCTTCCTTCATTCATTAACACCTTTCTTGTCCCTCATTCACCCTTTTCTTGATGCATTAATACTTCCTCTTCCTGATTCATTAACACTTCTTCCTCTTCTTCCCTGTTTTATTAACACTTCTCCCTCTTCCCGGGAGGAACGGGTTCAAAGCTGGTGTTGACTACTCGAGGACGGGTGTTAGTGTCATAGCGCTTCTTGTGGTTCACATTTAACTTTCTGAAGACACTTCTTGCATTTGCTAGTCTTTGGAAATTTGAAACATAATCAGTCTGTAAAATAAGGCACTTGCTTTAAATCAATTTTTTTTTAAAAATAAAGAAAATTATAGAACTTCAGAAATACGTGATGTAACTACTTAAGTACAGATGTTTCCTAGCGGCTTTATCGACCGGCATTACTGTTTTCTGGCTGCCCTTGTGGGCGGGCGTACGTGCCTTCGTCTTGATTTGATACGAGATCAAATAAATCACTTAGGGTGACCCACATGTGTCGGGTGTAGGGGGCAGGAGGCAAGGAGTTTGTTTGTCAATTAGATTATGATGACTGGGACATTGGCACAGGATAAGAACAAGGTGGTCTGTGTATGCTTGCTTCACTGGGTGGGTGGGTGTTCCCAGTGTAGCTGGCATATCCTTGCTTCACTGGGAGGGTGGGTGTTCCCAGTGTAGCTGGCGTATCCTTGCTTCAATGGGTGGGTGGGTGTTCCCAGTGTAGCTGGCATATCCTTGCTTCACTGGGTGGGTGGGTGTTCCCAGTGTAGCTGGCATATCCTTGCTTCACTGGGTGGGTGGGTGTTCCCAGTGTAGCTGGCGTATCCTTGCTTCACTGGGTGGGTGGGTGTTCCCAGTGTAGCTGGCATATCCTTGCTTCACTGGGAGGGTGGGTGTTCCCAGTGTAGCTGGCGTATTCTTGCTTCACTGGGTGGGTGGGTGTTCCCAGTGTAGCTGGCATATCCTTGCTTCACTGGGTGGGTGGGTGTTCCCAGTGTAGCTGGCGTATTCTTGCTTCACTGGGAGGGTGGGTGTTCCCAGTGTAGCTGGCGTATTCTTGCTACACTGGGTGGGTGGGTGTTCCCAGTGTAGCTGGCGTATTCTTGCTACACTGGGAGGGTGGGTGTTCCCAGTGTAGCTGGCGTATTCTTGCTACACTGGGAGGGTGGGTGTTCCCAGTGTAGCTGGCGTATTCTTGCTTCACTGGGAGGGTGGGTGTTCCCAGTGTAGCTGGCGTATTCTTGCTACACTGGGAGGGTGGGTGTTCCCAGTGTAGCTGGCATATCCTTGCTTCACTGGGTGGGTGGGTGTTCCCAGTGTAGCTGGCATATCCTTGCTTCACTGGGTGGGTGGGTGTTCCCAGTGTAGCTGGCATATCCTTGCTTCACTGGGTGGGTGGGTGTTCCCAGTGTAGCTGGCGTATTCTTGCTTCACTGGGTGGGTGGGTGTTCCCAGTGTAGCTGGCATATCCTTGCTTCACTGGGTGGGTGGGTGTTCCCAGTGTAGCTGGCATATCCTTGCTTCACTGGGTGGGTGGGTGTTCCCAGTGTAGCTGGCATATCCTTGCTTCACTGGGTGGGTGGGTGTTCCCAGTGTAGCTGGCATATCCTTGCTTCACTGGGTGGGTGGGTGTTCCCAGTGTAGCTGGCATATCCTTGCTTCACTGGGAGGGTGGGTGTTCCCAGTGTAGCTGGCGTACCCTTGCTTCACTGGGTGGGTGGGTGGGTGCTCCCAGTGTAGCTGGCGTATTCTTGCTACACTGGGAGGGTGGGTGTTCCCAGTGTAGCTGGCATATCCTTGCTACACTGGGAGGGTGGGTGTTCCCAGTGTAGCTGGCGTATTCTTGCTACACTGGGATAGTGGGTGTTCCTGGTGTAGCTGGCGTACCCTTGCTACACTGGGTGGGTGGGTGTTCCCAGTGTAGCTGGCGTACCCTTGCTACACTGGGAGGGTGGGTGTTCCTGGTGTAGCTGGCGTACCCTTGCTACACTGGGAGGGTGGGTGTTCCTGGTGTAGCTGGCGTACCCTTGCTACACTGGGAGGGTGGGTGTTCTGGTGTAGCTGGCGTACTCTTGCTACACTGGGAGGGTGGGTGTTCCTGGTGTAGCTGGCGTACCCTTGCTACACTGGGAGGGTGGGTGTTCTGGTGTAGCTGGCGTACTCTTGCTACACTGGGAGGGTGGGTGTTCTGGTGTAGCTGGCGTACCCTTGCTACACGGGGTGGGTGGGTGTTCCTGGTGTAGCTGGCGTACCCTTGCTACACTGGGTGGGTGGGTGTTCCTGGTGTAGCTAGCGTTCCCTTGCTACACTGGGAGGGTGGGTGTTCCTGGTGTAGCTAGCGTACCCTTGCTACACTGGGTGGGTGGGTGTTCCTGGTGTAGCTGGCGTACCCTTGCTACACTGGGTGGGTGGGTGTTCCTGGTGTAGCTAGCGTACCCTTGCTACACTGGGTGGGTGGGTGTTCCTGGTGTAGCTGGCGTACCCTTGCTGCACTGGGTGGGTGGGTGTTCCTGGTGTAGCTAGCGTACCCTTGCTACACTGGGAGGGTGGGTGTTCCTGGTGTAGCTAGCGTACCCTTGCTGCACTGGGTGGGTGGGTGTTCCTGGTGTAGCTGGCGTACCCTTGCTGCACTGGGTGGGTGGGTGTTCCTGGTGTAGCTAGCGTACCCTTGCTACACTGGGAGGGTGGGTGTTCCTGGTGTAGCTAGCGTACCCTTGCTGCACTGGGTGGGTGGGTGTTCCTGGTGTAGCTGGCGTACCCTTGCTGCACTGGGTGGGTGGGTGTTCCTGGTGTAGCTGGCGTACCCTTGCTACACTGGGTGGGTGGGTGTTCCTGGTGTAGCTAGCAAGCGCTATTTTGCGTAGACGCTGACCTTCAAACGAAAAAAAAAGCAAATGCAATGCAGCTGTTGAGGTAACGTGATGTGGAGCTCCCGTAAGCCTGGTAGGCAACGCTCTCGCTTCACGCACTGAGTATCCGTGGTTCGATCCCCGGAAAGGGTGGAAGCATTAGGACGTGTTTCCTCAAAGACACCTGCTGTCCATGTTCACCTATCAGTAAAATAGGTGCCTGGGTGTTAGTCGATCGGTGTGGGTCGCATCCTGGGACAAAATTTACCTAATTTGCCCTAAATGCTCTGCCTGGTCGTGGACCCGGCCGCAGGGGCGCTGATCCCCGGAATACCCTTCAGGTAAATAACAGTCGGCTTTTAATGAAGTATGTCATTGATGTCAGCTATGGTCTGTTTACTTTGTACATGTACTTGTAAAAATTATTATTATTATTACGGGTTCTGGTGAGGTTTAGCTGGGTACTCGTAAAGGTAGTTGCTGATATATTGTTGGTACTTGCAGATGTTCAATAATATTTTGAAACGTGAGGATGATATACGTATGGAAGACACTCGGACCCTGGATCACCTTAACGCTGTAGTGGGGCTTGAATGGTTTGTCCTTACGGGTAGGGGAAAGTCTCCCTGGGAGGGGTGCCATACTTCCCACAGGGTGCTTACTCGCTCACAACCTAGCATCTCTTCTGGCATAGTAGAGATATTATTAGTTTCCTTTTCAACTTTTTGTTTTTGATATCTTCTGGTAAGAGGCTGAATAAGCCCGGGACCACGGATGTTGATAGTGTTCTCTTATTGTGCCCACGGCACCTCTGTTTTTCAATGGGTTTATTATGCACGCTCCCGTATCTCACTCTGGTATGTTATGGCAGTGTGCAGATTTTGGACCAGGCCCTCGAGTACTCTCACTTACGAAATCGTAATGACAGGAACTGAGTCTCGACCCCTGCAACCACAATTAGGTGAGCACACGATTGTAAACAAACCATACCACGGGCGGGAATAGAACCCGGGATCAGTCTCTCTCCTGGTATGGTTTCCTCGAGTACTCTCCACGTATATATTATTATGTACCTCACTCTTCGCTCCAGCGAGTACATATTTAGGACATTGAGGCGTTCCCAGTAATTTAAAAGCCTTATTGGTTCTTAGTCGGTCGATATTACTAAGGCGGACGATCGAGGAGCAGTGACTCTACCCCTGCTAAAACAACTAGGTGAGTACACGATATCCACTGAATGGATATCGTGTACTCGCCTCAAAGTATTGAGCTGCATCACAGACCAGTAATAACTAAGGAAACACAACCTTATGCAATAATATTCATATTCTTAAACTATATAAATATTTTATTATTCAATACTGATAACTCCTTCCTCTTCTCCACTTCCTTTATCTCCTGTTTATCTAGTGTCTTATCACTTTATCCTTTTACTCTTCTTCCTCTTCGTCGTTCTTGCCTCTCCACTCCCTCCTTCTCATCTTTCTTGCCTATCCTCTCCCACACGCTGCACAACTCGACCTCCTTCCTGAGGCTCGAGTGGCACTTACGTCTCGTCGTCCTCGAGAGCGTCTCGGTCTCGTCTTAAAGTTCTCACTGCTTCTTTGAGATGCTTGACCCTCCTCCCCCCTCACTCCCCTCACCCTCCTAGAGTCAAGGGGCAGCTGGCTGGATGACCTCCCTCCCCAACACCCTTCACGCCACCACCCATGAAGACCACTTCACCTCCTGCCCCCCCTTCTAGGTGCTAGGTTTGAAATATTTTTTCATCTCGTTAGTTCTTCTCGACTTGCAAGTTTCACCACCAGGTAATATAGATGAAACCATACCACGGGCGGGATAGAACCCGCGGTCAGTGTGTCTCAACTCCAGACCCTCGCGTTAGCCACTAGACCAGCAGCCACAATAAGATTCGTCCAACTAGGTATATTTCTACACCATAGGAAGGTTAGCACAGGCACCACTGTGACCACAAATGCAAGTTTTTACAGACGAATCTCCAGCTATCGTGGCCGTGACGAACTCTAGCTCAAGTCCCCTCAATGCCGTCAACATGACTCACGAAATCGTAATGACACGATTGCAAACAAACCATACCACGGGCGGGATTGAACCCGCGGTCAGAGTCTCAAAACTCCAGACCGTCGCGTTAGCCACTGGACCAGCTAGCCACAATAAAATTCGTCCAACTAGGCATATTTCTACACACGGTCTGGAGTTCTGAGACTGACCGCGGGTTCAATCCCGCCCGTGGTATGGTTTGTTTGCAATCGTGTCATTACGATTTCGTGAGTCATGTTGATATAGATGAAGAATCCATTTGTATTTCTCGGCCTAAAGAGACGGGAGGTTCCCATTTACTGTCAGTTTTTTTCTTAAGAATTTCAGGCTAAGACGGATTAAGTTTAGTTTTAATTATAATTATAACTGTAATATAGATAAAACAGTCTAGTTGAAAATTGGTATTGAGAGCAAATTAAGATAGCAAATTAAGTCTGATAATGAAGAAATCAGTACTATTTAATGTGGAAAAGCATTGAATAATTACACTACCTTACCTGGAGGGTGTTCCGGGGGGTCAGCGCCCCCCCCCCGCGGCCCAGTCCTTGACCAGGCCTCCCAGTGGATCAGGGCCTGATTAATCAGGCTGTTACTGCTGGCCACTGCTGTATGGTTTTGTAATTTGGAATTTGAGTGTCAGTATTGTCTTATTCTGAGTGAAATAGTCTGCGCTACTCCTTGCACTGAATGGCTCTCTCGGGTTTAGCACTTCACATGAAATATATAAGGTGGTGATGACAGTATGCAGAACATTAATATTAGAAGTCTTCAAGAGGAAACTGGACAAATATCTTCACCAGGTGCCAGATCAACCAGGCTGTGATGGATATGTGGATCAGTAGGCCACCAGCAGCAACAACCTGGTTGACCAGACAAGCCTGGTCTATGGCCCGGGCTCCGGGAGTAGAACACCTCGGGCAGTGTTTTGTTGCAGAGCTTGATTACGTCTACAAGGAAGCAGGTGTTCAGAAGAACGTGCGAGTGTGGTTTTGAGACACTAACCGCGGGTTCTATCCCCACCCGTGGTATGGTTTGTTTGCAATCGTGTCATTACGATTTCGCGAGTCGTGTGGTTTGTGTGATTACCTCGTGCAGCAGCAGCAGTCAGTTGTTGAGGAGAGTGGTAAGGTTATATTGTTCTATCATGACCTAGTTACACTGTGTTGGTTATCCTCGTGGGAGAGCAAGTCTAGCCTCTCTTCCACCTTCTCTCACTCTTTTACATTTTACTTTAATTTCCAAGTCAGAAGAAGGGAGTCTTTTTACACTCTAATGCTGATCGTCTTCGCGGGGATCGATGCCCCCGAGTGTGGTCTCTGACCAGGCCTGATTGATGGTCTGGTCAGTGAGGCTGTTGAGCTCACATGAGGTAGTCAAATGTAGGTTACACTCCAGCTTATCAGAAATTTTGCACCTCTACTATGCATGTGGCTGTCGTAAGTTGTCAGGGTGTAGCTTGGGACCACAATAGTGGCCCCAAGATGTCAGGGTGTAGCTTGGGACCACAACAGTGGCCCCAAGATGTCAGGGTGTAGCTTGGGACCACAATAGTGGCCCCAAGATGTCAGGGTGTAGCTTGGGACCACAATAGTGGCCCCAAGATGTCAGGGTGTAGCTTGGGACCACAATAGTGGCCCCAAGATGTCAGGGTGTAGCTTGGGACCACAATAGTGGCCCCAAGATGTCAGGGTGTAGCTTGGGACCACAATAGTGGCCCCAAGATGTCAGGGTGTAGCTTGGGACCACAATAGTGGCCCCAAGATGTCAGGGTGTAGCTTGGGACCACAATAGTGGCCCCAAGATGTCAGGGTGTAGCTTGGGACCACAATAGTGGCCCCAATATGTCAGGGTGTAGCTTGGGACCACAATAGTGGCCCCAAGATGTCAGGGTGTAGCTTGGGACCACAATAGTGGCCCCAAGATGTCAGGGTGTAGCTTGGGACCACAATAGTGGCCCCAAGATGTCAGGGTGTAGCTTGGGACCACAATAGTGGCCCCAAGATGTCAGGGTGTAGCTTGGGACCACAATAGTGGCCCCAAGATGTCAGGGTGTAGCTTGGGACCACAATAGTGGCCCCAAGATGTCAGGGTGTAGCTTGGGACCACAATAGTGGCCCCAAGATGTCAGGGTGTAGCTTGGGACCACAATAGTGGCCCCAATATGTCAGGGTGTAGCTTGGGACCACAATAGTGGCCCCAATATGTCAGGGTGTAGCTTGGGACCACAATAGTGGCCCCAAGATGTCAGGGTGTAGCTTGGGACCACAATAGTGGCCCCAAGATGTCAGGGTGTAGCTTGGGACCACAATAGTGGCCCCAAGATGTCAGGGTGTAGCTTGGGACCACAATAGTGGCCCCAATATGTCAGGGTGTAGCTTGGGACCACAATAGTGGCCCCAAGATGTCAGGGTGTAGCTTGGGACCACAATAGTGGCCCCAAGATGTCAGGGTGTAGCTTGGGACCACAATAGTGGCCCCAAGATGTCAGGGTGTAGCTTGGGACCACAATAGTGGCCCCAAGATGTCAGGGTGTAGCTTGGGACCACAATAGTGGCCCCAAGATGTCAGGGTGTAGCTTGGGACCACAATAGTGGCCCCAAGATGTCAGGGTGTAGCTTGGGACCACAATAGTGGCCCCAAGATGTCAGGGTGTAGCTTGGGACCACAATAGTGGCCCCAAGATGTCAGGGTGTAGCTTGGGACCACAATAGTGGCCCCAAGATGTCAGGGTGTAGCTTGGGACCACAATAGTGGCCCCAAGATGTCAGGGTGTAGCTTGGGACCACAATAGTGGCCCCAAGATGTCAGGGTGTAGCTTGGGACCACAATAGTGGCCCCAAGATGTCAGGGTGTAGCTTGGGACCACAATAGTGGCCCCAAGATGTCAGGGTGTAGCTTGGGACCACAATAGTGGCCCCAAGATGTCAGGGTGTAGCTTGGGACCACAATAGTGGCCCCAAGATGTCAGGGTGTAGCTTGGGACCACAATAGTGGCCCCAATATGTCAGGGTGTAGCTTGGGACCACAATAGTGGCCCCAATATGTCAGGGTGTAGCTTGGGACCACAATAGTGGCCCCAATATGTCAGGGTGTAGCTTGGGACCACAATAGTGGCCCCAATATGTCAGGGTGTAGCTTGGGACCACAATAGTGGCCCCAAGATGTCAGGGTGTAGCTTGGGACCACAATAGTGGCCCCAAGATGTCAGGGTGTAGCTTGGGACCACAATAGTGGCCCCAAGATGTCAGGGTGTAGCTTGGGACCACAATAGTGGCCCCAAGATGTCAGGGTGTAGCTTGGGACCACAATAGTGGCCCCAAGATGTCAGGGTGTAGCTTGGGACCACAATAGTGGCCCCAATATGTCAGGGTGTAGCTTGGGACCACAATAGTGGCCCCAAGATGTCAGGGTGTAGCTTGGGACCACAATAGTGGCCCCAAGATGTCAGGGTGTAGCTTGGGACCACAATAGTGGCCCCAAGATGTCAGGGTGTAGCTTGGGACCACAATAGTGGCCCCAAGATGTCAGGGTGTAGCTTGGGACCACAATAGTGGCCCCAAGATGTCAGGGTGTAGCTTGGGACCACAATAGTGGCCCCAAGATGTCAGGGTGTAGCTTGGGACCACAATAGTGGCCCCAAGATGTCAGGGTGTAGCTTGGGACCACAATAGTGGCCCCAAGATGTCAGGGTGTAGCTTGGGACCACAATAGTGGCCCCAAGATGTCAGGGTGTAGCTTGGGACCACAATAGTGGCCCCAAGATGTCAGGGTGTAGCTTGGGACCACAATAGTGGCCCCAAGATGTCAGGGTGTAGCTTGGGACCACAATAGTGGCCCCAAGATGTCAGGGTGTAGCTTGGGACCACAATAGTGGCCCCAAGATGTCAGGGTGTAGCTTGGGACCACAATAGTGGCCCCAAGATGTCAGGGTGTAGCTTGGGACCACAATAGTGGCCCCAAGATGTCAGGGTGTAGCTTGGGACCACAATAGTGGCCCCAAGATGTCAGGGTGTAGCTTGGGACCACAATAGTGGCCCCAAGATGTCAGGGTGTAGCTTGGGACCACAATAGTGGCCCCAAGATGTCAGGGTGTAGCTTGGGACCACAATAGTGGCCCCAAGATGTCAGGGTGTAGCTTGGGACCACAATAGTGGCCCCAAGATGTCAGGGTGTAGCTTGGGACCACAATAGTGGCCCCAAGATGTCAGGGTGTAGCTTGGGACCACAATAGTGGCCCCAAGATGTCAGGGTGTAGCTTGGGACCACAATAGTGGCCCCAAGATGTCAGGGTGTAGCTTGGGACCACAATAGTGGCCCCAAGATGTCAGGGTGTAGCTTGGGACCACAATAGTGGCCCCAAGATGTCAGGGTGTAGCTTGGGACCACAATAGTGGCCCCAAGATGTCAGGGTGTAGCTTGGGACCACAATAGTGGCCCCAAGATGTCAGGGTGTAGCTTGGGACCACAATAGTGGCCCCAAGATGTCAGGGTGTAGCTTGGGACCACAATAGTGGCCCCAAGATGTCAGGGTGTAGCTTGGGACCACAATAGTGGCCCCAAGATGTCAGGGTGTAGCTTGGGACCACAATAGTGGCCCCAAGATGTCAGGGTGTAGCTTGGGACCACAATAGTGGCCCCCAGATGTCAGGGTGTAGCTTGGGACCACAATAGTGGCCCCAAGATGTCAGGGTGTAGCTTGGGACCACAATAGTGGCCCCAAGATGTCAGGGTGTAGCTTGGGACCACAATAGTGGCCCCAAGATGTCAGGGTGTAGCTTGGGACCACAATAGTGGCCCCAAGATGTCAGGGTGTAGCTTGGGACCACAATAGTGGCCCCAAGATATAAAATTATGTCCCTCCTTTTCGCTTAGCTGTGAGGAACAATTTTAAGGGATTTTTTACATTTTCAGTATTGTTGGGGGTTTAATTTGAATCGGCACCGTATAGAATTGTTCGAGAACAAGGCCTGCGGATTTCTAGTACAAACAGTCTGGTTAATCAAGTTCTGTCAAGCACCTTAACTACTGGGAACGCTTGGAAGCACTTGACTTGTACTCGTTGGAACGCAGGAGGGAGAGATATATCATAATCTACACTTGGAAAATCTTGGAAGGAATGGTCCCAAATCTGCACACAGAAATCACTCCCTACGAAAGTAAAAGAATGGGCAGGCGATGCAAAATGCCGCCAATAAAAAGTAGGGGCGCCATTGGTACACTAAGAGAAAACACCATAAGTGTCCGGGGCCCAAAACTGTTCAACAGCCTCCCATCAAGCATTAGGGGAATTGCCAATAAACCCCTGGCTGCCTTCAAGAGAGAGCTGGACAGATACCTAAAGTCAGTGCCGGATCAGCCGGGCTGTGGCTCGTACGTTGGACTGCGTGCGGCCAGCAGTAACAGCCTAGTTGATCAGGCCCTGATCCATCGGGAGGCCTGGTCATGGACCGGGCCGCGGGGGCGTTGATCCCCGGAATAATCTCCAGGTATAAAAACAAAGAAGTCTGACCTCAACTCTGGCTGTAGGTATTGAAGAGACCTCGAAATCTATCATACAAAATGAAAGGAGGTACAAGTGCCTTCGAGTTGTGGTTTGATATCTGAAGGCTGTTATGTGATAGTGGCGCATAATGAAGCAGTCATGTTAACCTTGGATGTCAGTGTGCCAGTCTGAGAGCCCAGGGTAATGTACCAGAAGGCTGCCACACTGCCCCGCTGCCCTAAAAGTGACACTCTTAATCACTATGCCCCGCCCTTACACACAAACCCACCCGCCCACCTTCCTCCACCCCCAGCTTACAATTTTCTCTACTTATCCTATATAATATTCACCTCATAACACCATTAATATATAATAAACTTGCATGAGAGTGAGAAACACTGAGCTGTCACTAGCAGATGAGAGAGAATACCCGAACGGGTGTAAAAGTTTCCTAGAGTTAGACTGAACAAGTGTGTCCTGAAAGTGACTGAGTTAACCAGGATGGGATGGCTAGCTACGCCTGCGGGTCCGTAATACCAACAGTCTTCTTGACCAAGCAGAATCTTTTATTCCCTGAAAGTACTAGTCTTGTACCAGATCTGCATGCTGTCATTACTGGAGAGACATGGAGGTGCAAAATTAACCCACTGATAAGCAGGCGTGCCGTGGGCACAATAAGAGAACATTGTATCAACATCCGTGGCCCGAGATTATTAAACATCTTACCAGATGATATAACAGACTGCTGGGACAAGTAGAAATCTTCATGAGGACACCGGACAAGTATCTTCAGATGCCAGATCTATCAGGCTGTGATGGATATGTTGGGGCCAGCGGGCCGCCAGCAGCAACAGCTTGGTTGACTAAACAAGCATCAGACGAGCCTGGCTCAAGGCCGGGCTCCGGGAGTAGAAAAACTCTGGGAACTCATCAAAGGTAAAGGCACGGGAGGCTAGTACCAGGCCAAGTTTGTCCTCTACCTCGACTCCCACAGAAGAGATTTTTAAATATTTCAGTGTAGAACATGTTGGCAGATCACCAGGCTGTTGGTGTTGGTAGCCGGCACATATCATGCTAGCAAACAAATTAACACAACTGCAAGTAATAAAACTAGTGAAAATTACTTTGTTAATAAATATTGAAGTGGAAGTTGTGAAATAACTGTAAGGAAATGAGTTACAAAACATCGTGATTAATTTTGTATTTAGACAAATGTAACAGTTGAAGGAATGCGGTGTACTGCGCAGGTAATGTTAGGAGACTGAACGTTATGTTCAGTGTTATTCTTGACCTACTGACACTGAGTCGACACTTTCCATTGTCTGTGTACTGTGTTGATATTTCTCCTTTGTGTTCATTACCCTTCCTCTCCCCTCTTCCCCATCACTCTCCCATTTTCCTCCTCTCTTCTCACCCCCATTTCTTCGTTTACATCCTTCGTCGTGACCTCCCTTACCTCTCACTTTCACTACTTCTCTCAGTAGACCCCTGGCTGTCTTCAAGATCCTCCCCTGGCTGTCTTCAAGATCCTCCCTGGCTGTCTTCAAGATCCTCCCCTGGCTGTCTTCAAGATCCCCCCTGGCTGTCAAGATCCTCCCTGGCTGTTTTCAAGATCCTCCCCTGGCTGTCTTCAAGATCCTCCCCTGGCTGTCTTCAAGATCCCCCCTGGCTGTCAAGATCCTCCCCTGGCTGTCTTCAAGATCCTCTCCTGGCTGTCTTCAAGATCTTCCCCTCGCTGTCAAGACCCTCCCCTGGCTGTCTTCAAGATCCCTCCCCTGGCTGTCTTCAAGATCCCTCCCCTGGCTGTCTTCAAGACCCTCCCCTGGCTGTCTTCAAGATCCCTCCCCTGGCTGTCTTCAAGATCCCTCCCCTGGCTGTCTTCAAGATCCCTCCCCTGGCCGTCTTCAAGATCCCTCCCCTGGCCTTCTTCAGGAAGGAGCTGGTCAGACGCATAGTCAATACCTAACCAGCCGGGCTGTGGTTCGTACGTCGGTTTACGTGTGACCAGCAGTAACAGCCTGGTTGATCAGGCCGTGATCCATCGTGAGGCCTGGTCATGGACCGGGCCGCTGGGGCGTTGACCCCCGCAACTACCTTCAGGTATACCTTTTCCCCAACCTCCGCGGGGGATGAGAATGTCAGATCATCCAGGCTATGGCGGATGTGTGGGTCAGCGGGCCACCAGCAGCAACAGCCTGGTTGACTAAGCTAGCACCAGACGAGCCTGACCCAGGACCGGGCCGCTGGAGTAGGAAAAAACTCATCACTTTACGTTAGACTAGAGACCTGACTGTGACCCTGAATAAATATGGCGCATAACTCCGGTAAGGGCAGCAGTCAAGTGCAATTTCTGCTCAAGTTTGGCAGTTTCCGGCAGACGACTGCAGCATTTCCTCTGCCCTTCGTCTTCCCCTCCTTTCCCCCTCCCCTCTCCTATTCCTCTTCCTATGTTTCCCCTCCTGACGCCTAGCTCGGTTTCCCCTCCATCCGTGGACACGCAACTCTTGTTTTCAACGCCTCCAGTACCTCCATATCACCCCCTTCCCTAAATCCTCCCTCCTTCGCCCCCCATCGCCACTTCCCCTCCTCTACTTCCCCTCCCACTTCCCTCCATATCGTTTCGTCGACTTCTCTTCTTAATTATCGCTTTCCACCCTCCTTCATTAAATCTTGCAGCTCTCTCCATCCCTCTACTTATTTCCCCTCGGTCCCCTCTCCTCCCCCTCAACCGCCGCACTCCACGCTTCCACTTCATCTTCCTCAGTTTCCCCTCTTCCTCATCCTTCTCTCTCTCCTCTACTGACGTATGTACTGTATATGTAATATACATCCACTGTCTAGAAAACTAGTTTAACTGAATATTACTGTATATATATGAAGCTGAAGATGGCTCAGATGCTGCCCGAAATATAGTTTATTTTAATAAGTTTTCAAGATTGTGGAGTTGTATTGCATTGACGTGTGTTTTTGCCTATTTGTGGTTGCAGGGGTTGAGTCACAGCTCGTGTGTGTGTGTGTGTGTGTGTGTGTGTGTGTGTGTGTGTGTGTGTGTGTGTGTGTGTGTGTACACAGCTCCTGTGCGCACGTGCATTCACCGATTTGCATTTGTTTGCGGGGGTTGAGAGACTGTTCCTGGTCCCGCCTCCTAGACTACCATGACTGCTGTGGCTGTTTTCTGACATGTTGCCTTTTATATATACTCTTGAAGCTGGGTATTGAACCTGCCTCCACCACTGCCTCGCTCAGATCATTCCTCTCCATGCTCTTATTTGTGGTTGCAGTAGTAGTGGTAGTGTCTTTGGTTGGTTTGTCACACTTGTTAAAGTTTCGTATAAATCCTGCCTTTACCTCTTCGTAGCTACTGAACCCATAGCTACCAGCACAGGTTGACGTATTATATTACATGTATTTGCGTATTTTTGTGTGTCGGGGTGGGGGGTTGCCATAGTCTCGGCTCTTGGCCCTCCCTTTTTATTTGTCGCTCTCCAGATTCATTCCTCCCTAGCCTCGAGGGTCCAGTTATAATTAGTCTTTAAACTATGTAAGGATTGCCTCCAATACGACTTCGTCCAGGGCAGTCCACTTCCAGACTAGGCAGGCACCAGACCGGCCTGGCCCAAGGCCGGGCTCCGGGATTAGAAAAACTCCCGAAACTCATCGAAGGTGTGTTTAACCCGATCGGCCTGTGGTTCGTACGTTGGACTATGTGGTCAGCAGTAACAGCCTGGTTGATCAGGCCCTAATCCACCGGGAGGCCTGGTCAAGGACTGGGCCGCGGGGGCTTTGACCCCCCTCCCCGGGAACACCCTCCAGGTAGCAACATTGCCGGTGTACTCAATTTTTAATTAAAAATATCGAACCAGTTTGATGAGGAACGGGTGTGGTGGTTGGGGTCGTTAAGGGTAGTCGGTAATGAGCTGGGTTACCCTACAAAAGTATATAGACTTGAAACATTTGTACACCAAGTTGGCTGTGTTGACTCAAGATAAACAGTGATTTGATGTTTTTTCTGTGGCGTGTACAGCACCGCTCATGAACTCCCATACGCTTATTCAGCGAACGCACGCTTACATTACGTGCGTGTGTTTACGACACACGCATATGCTACACTGATTTACTGCACGCAATCTCAGTAGTCATGTGTACTAAACACTTGTACCACATGCACAACTCCTTTGCTCAACACGCATCCGTAAGCAAAACCCACGCACATACGCCTTAATGTATACCACATGCACGAATATACCTCACGCATACAGACCACTTTGGCTCTTACAACCAGGTTCCATCATTGATAAACCTGGAGGTTTCACACTAAAACAATTCACTGACAAGTGAATTTCCACACACTTTAAAAGTCCTCGTCATTGGTACGATGGACAAATGTATAATCACGTTATGAATGTAGTATTAATGTATAGTGAACCATCCAAACTTTGAAGAAGTGTATATGAACCTGCGAACGTCAGTTGTAGTCTCCCCTCCCCCCAGCTATCACAACTCTGCTTTTATAGGCAATTTAATTATTATTATTGTCATTATTGTTGATTTTTATTATTATTGTTAATTATGATTGTGTATTATTATTCATCTGGTGAATGGGTGACACAGATGACACTCGAAGCTTCTAGGTACCAGAGTAACGTGACCAGTATTTGTGGTGTGTGACCAGCCAGCCTGGGTTATCAGGTTGTCAGGGGCAAGATAGATGTGTGGTGTGGTTGTAGGTGGGGGGCGACGCGAGTTGGTCACACGCTCATTGCCTCCCTATCTCAGGTGGCACTTGGGTTTGTCTTTCGAGTTTCTCTGAGCCCGGCCATGGACCAGGCTCGTCTGGTGCATGCCTGGTTAACCGGGCTCATGCTGCTGGAGGCCTGCTCCCCCAGTGAGTTGGGGTTAAAGGTTAAAGGTCTTGTTGCAGTTTTCTCCTTTCTCCCTCCCTGTGTCATTTCTCCTGTCTTATCAGTTATCCCTTACTTTCAGTTATTGTCACTTTTCCTGCCTTTAATTTTTAACTACCTGCTTCTGTTTCTCGCTCCATATTCTTTATCCTTTCCCTCCTCTCTCCTGGAAAAGTATAATGCAATCTTTTATCAACAACGTTTCACCCACAATGTTGGCGAAACGTTGTCAGTAAACGATGGCATTATTCTGTATTTTTCATCCATCGTGACGACATTTTATACATTTTCTTTCTTCCCTCCTCTTCCCTCTCCCCCTCCTCCTCTTCCCTCTCCCCCTCCTCCTCTTCCCTCTCCCCCTCCTCCTCTTCCCTCTCCCCCTCCTCCTCTTCCCTCTCCCCCTCCTCCTCTTCCCTCTCCCCCTCCTCCTCTTCCCTCTCCCTCCACCTGCTTGCTGGTAGAAGAATGTTATATAATAAGATAATCTCTGTGACTGTGAATATCAAAGTCCGGCATTTTTTCTGAATTCTTTTGAAGTTTAGCATTTATTGATAGCTGGGTGACCTCTGGTGACGGGTCACTGGGGGAGAGGGGGGTCCACCACGGGGGGGATGGAAGGGGGTCTTCACGGGGGGTGGAAGGGGTCTTTAGTCGCCCTGATGTGTAAGGGGGGCGTCCTCCCCATTATCGTTTCTCGGACTTTTTGCACTTTAGGTGCCAGAGCAACTAGGCTGTGATGGATATGTTGGGCTGCGGGCCACAAGCAGCAACAGCCTGGTTCACCAAGCTAACACCAGATGAGCCTGGCCAATCGCCGGGCCCCGGAAGTAGAGACTCAAAACTCTTCAAATGTAGCAGACTTGTGCGTCAGTGACCTTTGGGATTACATATGCATGCCCAAGGCCCGGTGGGCCCTGAAGACGAGCAGCGAGGTGTACCGTGGTAGGATGATCTACCTGCTTATGGGTGTTCTTTTTTCCGTCCCTGCAGCTTGTTGCGTAGCCGACACTTCATGTACCAGTATATTAAATATTTATTCATGGGTTTTGCCGTCTTGGTTTCGGTGGAGATTTTCTGACTACCGTGATACCTGTCGGGACTCCAGGAAGTTTTTATTATTCTTGTAATCTTGATTATTGGTTGTGTGTGTGTGTGTGTGTGTGTGTGGTAGTAGTAATAATAATAATAGTTACTAGTTGTCAAAGGCGCTTGTCGTGTCCTGTGCGCGCGCACTTTTACTGACAAAAGAGCACTGACTGACCTATTAACTGCTCTCACTGAGTAAATTTTCACACTTTTTCTCTGCTCTCCCTCCCTTCTCCTCTATCTTATCCTCCCATCTCCCCCCCCCCCTCAAAAAAAATCAGGTGGGGGAAGCAGTCACGGGCACGTCACAGGTATCCTCTTCACCTTGGCAGGAAATAATTAATTCAGGTGTAGCGTCTGCGAAAGAAAACGGTGACTCAGGTGAGACCAGGTGAGTCACGGTGACTCAGGTGAGTTAGAGCTGGTGAGTCACGAACCTGGTTACGGCTGACTGCTGCGGGGGGAGGAGGGTGGGTTTGTGGGGGGGGATGTGGATGTACACACGTTGTTTACAGGTGTTGATTTATAGCTCCTGGCTCCGCCTTTATGCGACCGGTTTCACTGGTAGTTGTCTGCTGATAGGTGTTGTCTGTTGATGGGGGAGGTGTTGTCTGTGGAGGTGTGGTTTGATACGGTGTTGAAGAGTCGTGGTCCCTTAACATTGAGTTTGTGTGTGTTCATCGCTTCCCTGCTATTCTTTGGAAGCATCCTGCACCGTCTGCCAAGCCTTTTGTGTTCATATGAAGTTATTTCGGTGGAAGTTTGGAAGCGACACTGTCTCCAGAGTGGGGCTGCAATTCCCACTGCTGCAGACCTTCATGTACTTGTGATCCATCAAATTATTGCTATCCGCAGCCGGGCGAGCTTGTCCATGGGTACACAGCTGGTCATTCTTCACCATTACTGTCTGTCGGGGGGCCATTCATCTGTTTGCATTCTTGGCCAGACATGATGCTCTGTCTTAGCAGGATGTTCGTGAGGGCGTTGTGCGTGACGTACCGTGCGTGTTGGGTTGTGCGTGTGTTGTCGATATAAAGGTACATGATACTGCAGAGTACTGTAGCGGGGATAAGACAGTGTTGCAACTTTCGTCCATGTTTAATGGAACAGTTTTGTTCCTGGGACCATTGTCATTTTAAATGTGGCTAAGATCCTAGAACCCTTAAAACATGCGCTGAAGTTATTGTATTGAGTGCGAGTTCCGTAGAGTGCGAACAACATTAATTGCGTGTTCGTCATTCTCGTCGGTACCCATTTTTCTGCTCATCTCCCACCCCCCCCATCCTCTCTTTTCCTCCTCAGTCCCCTTCTCTCCTTCGCCCCCTTGTCCCCCCCCCTCCCATCAATGTTTCGTTGTCCTGGCAGCCCCTGAGCGGTCAGTGGGTACCAGTCTCGCCCTCAGAAGCACCGCAGATGCCAGGAGCTTCACTTGTGGTTTGTTGTGGCTACTGCTTGTGTAAACACGCGACGTAGCTGCATTTGCACAGGTCGATGTGTAACCTCTGGGGTCCCGCCTCTTAACTCTTTATCAAACTACTACCTGGGTTCCAGTACCAGGTCGTACCTAATCTTGAAACTGTGTAGAGTGGTTGCTTCTTAAAACGTTTCATTTAATATATCTTTATTTCTACTAGTACATGATACAACTTATACAGACCATAGCTGACATCAATGACATACTACTATATAGAAAGCCCCTTGTTATGCTGAGCATTTCCCGCAAATTAGATTAATTTTGTTCCCAGGAAGTGACTCACACCAGTCGACTAACACCCAGATACCTACCTACTTCTAGGTGAACGGGGACAGCAGGTGTCTTCAGGAAACACGACCAAATGTTTCCACCGGGGATCGAACCCTGGGCCTCAGTGTATGAGCTAATAATGGCAGCTCCTAGGTCTCTAATATTGTGGATGAGTTTGGAAACGGTTCATTGGGTAATCCTATTGTACGTTAGTTCCAGGTTGCCAGGGATGGATCAACACCACTGTGCTATTGGGAGACAGTAGTATTGATGGCCCTAGTCTCGTATTTTTGGGGTTTACACTCTTCCCTATGATCAGCATCGCCACCCTGGATATAGAACCCAGTCACGGTGGATACTCAGCTCTTGTCCCACACCAATTGTCTAGGTACATTATTCCAGCAGTCATACACCGTGATGATACATTTGTGGGTATGTTACACAATGTATCATAATGAGATCCTTCATGGATTAAGTCTTGCCCACACAGTGGCCTTTATCTAGTCGCAATAATCCCGCTGTGTGGGCGAAACATAGTAAAGGATCTTATTATACTGCATCTGTGTATTTTACCATCCAGCCATACACCGTGATTGCGGTGTATGGAATTTAGCAGACTTAACAGCGGTAATATACACGTTTCTTAATTTTTTTTTCCAGGTATGCGAGTGTTGTATTGAGCGATGGTTGCCGGAGTGTAGCAGCGTACACCACTGTTGTGGTAAGTAGCAGTGAATGTGTGGTTGTAGCAGCGTACACCACTGGTGTTGTGGTAAGTAACAGTGAATGTGTGGTTGTAGCAGCGTACACCACTGTTGTGGTAAGTAGCAGTGAATGTGTGGTTGTAGCAGCGTACACCACTGTTGTTACCTGGTTACCTGGAGGTTATTCCGGGGATCAACGCCCCCGCGGCCCGGTCCATGACCAGGCCTCCCGATGGATCAGGGCTTGATCAACTAGGCTGTTACTGCTGGCCGCACGCAGTCCGACGTACGAGCCACAGCCCGGCTGATCCGGCACTGACTTTAGGTATCTGTCCAGCTCTCTTGAAGGCAGCCAGGGGTTTATTGGCAATTCCCTTAATGCTTGATGGGAGGCTGTTGAACAGTTTTGGGCCCCGGACACTTATGGTGTTTTCTCTTAGTGTACCAATGGCGCCCCTACTTTTTATTGGCGGCATTTTGCATCGCCTGCCCAGTCTTTTACTTTCGTAGGGAGTGATTTCTGTGTGCAGATTTGGGACCATTCCTTCCAAGATTTTCCAAGTGTAGATTATGATATATCTCTCCCTCCTGCGTTCCAACGAGTACAAGTCAAGTGCTTCCAAGCGTTCCCAGTAGTTAAGGTGCTTGACAGAACTTATACGTGCAGTAAAGGATCTCTGTACACTCTCTAGATCTACGATTTCACCTGCTTTGTATGGAGATGTTAATGTACAGCAGTATTCCAGCCTAGAGAGAACAAGTGATTTGAAAAGGATCATCATGGGCTTGGCATCTCTCGTTTTGAAAGTTCTCATTATCCATCCTATCATTTTCTTTGCACGTGCGATCGTGGCACTTTTGTGATCCTTGAAAGTGAGATCCTCAGACATTACTACTCCCAGGTCCCTTACATTATTTTTCCGCTCTATTGTATGTCCGGAGTCAGTAGTATACTCTGTTCTAGTTATCTCCTCCAGTTTTCCATAACGGAGTAGTTGGAATTTGTCCTCATTGAACATCATATTGTTTACCGTTGCCCACTGGAAAACTTTGTTTATATCTTCTTGGAGGTTAACCGCGTCCTCAGCAGATGACAGCCTCATGCAGATCCTAGTATCATCCGCAAAGGATGATACGGTGCTGTGGTGTATATCTCTGTTTATGTCTGATATGAGGATAAGGAATAAGATGGGGGCGAGTACTGTGCCTTGTGGAACAGAGCTCTTCACTATGGCAGCCTCCGATTTAACTCTGTTGACCACTACTCTTTGTGTTCGATTTGTTAGGAAGTTGAAGATCCATCTCCCCACTTTCCCAGTTATTCCTTTAGCACGTATTTTATGGGCTATTACGCCATGATCGCATTTGTCAAATGCTTTTGCAAAGTCTGTGTATATTACATCTGCATTCTGATTTTCTTCCAGTGCATCCAAGGCCATGTCATAGTTATCCAGTAGTTGTGAGAGGCAGGAGCGACCTGCCCTGAACCCATGTTGCCCTGGATTGTGCAGATTTTGGGAATCCAGGTGATTTGCAATCCTGCTTCTTAGCACTCTTTCAAAGATTTTTATGATGTGGGATGTCAGGGCTATTGGTCTATAGTTCTTAGCTAATGCTTTGCTGCCACCTTTATGGAGTGGGGCTATATCCGTTGTTTTAAGTGACTGTGGAATTTCACCCATGTCCAAGCTCCTCCTCCATAGTGTACTTAGGGCACGCGAGAGGGGTTTCTTGCAGTTCTTAATGAAAACAGAGTTCCACGAGTCTGGGCCCGGTGCTGAGTGCATAGGCATGTTGTCAATGGCTTTTTAGAAATCTATCGGAGTTAGGGTAATGTCGGAAATCTGGCATACATTTATGGAGTTTTGAGGCTCATTCATGAAGAAATCATTTGGGTCGTCAATCCTCAGACCGATTAGTGGTTCACTAAACAGAGTCGTACTGGGATTTCAATATTTCACTCATTTCCTTGTTGTCGTCTGTGTAAGTCCCATCCTGTCTGAGTAAGGGCCCGATACTAGATGTGGTATTTGCCTTGTTTTTGGCATATGAAAAGAAATATTTTGAATTTCTTTCAATTTCACTAGTAGCTTTGAGCTCCTCCTGCCTCTCCTGGTTCCTGTAAGAGTCATTTACCTTAAGTTCGATAGTTTCCACTTCCCTGGTCAGCACCTCCCTTCGTGTATCAGATATTCTAGCACTCCTGAGGAGCTCAGTGACTCTTCGTCGTCTTCTGTAGAGGGAGCGTCTTTTTCTCTCCAGTTTACTCCTGCTCTTCTTCTTTCTTAGGGGAATATGCCTAGAACATGCTTCGGCTACCAGGAAGTTGATCCTTTCAAGGCACTGGTTTGGGTCCATGTCATTTAAGACATCTTCCCAACATGTTTCGTTTAGGACATGGTTTACCTGGTCCCAGTTGATGTTCTTGTTGTTGAAATTGTATTTTGTGAAGACACCTTCACAGGTACATGCATTCTGCTGTTCAGGACCCCTATGCATGTACGTCTGGACTTCGATTAGATTGTGATCGGAATTAGTTGTTTTTTATATTCTTATGTCTCTTATCAGGTCCTCATTATTTGTGAAGATAAGGTCAAGTGTGTTTTCTAGTCTTGTTGGCTCCACTATCTGCTGGCTTAAGGTGTATTTTTCGCAGAGACTTGGTAGCTCATGTGTGTGAGACCTTTCATCTGCGCTACCTCCGGGAATTGTTTCAGCTATAACATTATTTGCTACATTCTTCCATTTTGTATGCCTTAGGTTGAAATCACCAAGCAGTAAGATGTTTGGGGATGGAGCTGTTGTGGTAAGTAGCAGTGAATGTGTGGTTGTAGCAGCGTACATCACTGGTGTTGTGGTAAGTAACAGTGAATGTGTGGTTGTAGCAGCGTACATCACTGGTGTTGTGGTAAGTAGCAGTGAATGTGTGGTTGTAGCAGCGTACACCACTGGTGTTGTGGTAAGTAACAGTGAATGTGTGGTTGTAGCAGCGTACATGCGCGTACGGGCATTTTCCGTGTACATGCACGCACGTACGTACACCTAGGGAAGGTTTCGGGGGGACAGCGCCCCCGCAAAAAAAAGCATCAAACCCTTATAATTATACTATAATTTTTTTTTTGTCTGAAGACTCGTCATGACTTGTTTATAAGAATATAAGAATTAGCACGGAACAAGGCCTACTGGCCCATGCAAGGCAGGTGATCTACCGATGATCACAGAGAATTCTCCTATTCTCGCGGCCTGGACCGAGGCCTGGTCGATCAGGATGTTCCTGGCCCACTGGATTACATTTATCACAGCCTGCTTGATCTGGCACTCCGTGGAGGTAATGATCTAGTTGCATCTTAGTAACTTCTACATTTGTCCCAGCAATATTTCTAATATCAGCTAGTAGCAAGTTGTGATCTAGAAATAGCCGGTTAAATAATCCTGAGATAAAAAAATGTATTATCAGATCTTTCTCTTCCCTCTCTCCTCTTTGTGTACCTATACCTGAATAAACTTCCTCTCCCTCTCATCCAAACAAACTTCACCTACAGCGTGTCTCAATTTTCCCTCTATCTTTCTATCTCCTCCCCCTCCCTCCTATACAGTCACAATCTCCGTGCTTCCTGTTCTTCTCTTATGCCTATCAAACCGCCTCTCCACCGCCTCACCATCTCCCGGGGCATTTCCTGTAAATGCACACTAAACACTTTCCTTGTGATCGTATCTGCCTGGACCTCTCTTCTGCAACATTGCAAGCTCCTGTTGTGTTGATTGCAACACGGAAGTGTTGGTTTGCATCTTATAAATACAATTTTAAAATATTTTACGTGGCTTCTGAACATTCAAGAATGTATGGGTTGAATTTGTGAAGGACCTGCCCAGTATGGGCCAACAGGCCTACTACAGTGTTCCTCCTTTTGTTATGTTTATGTATTACAAGTGGCTCTTATTTAAGAACTTCCTCCCTCCATGATCTGCAGAAGCCACGTTTACACTCCATTTAAAAACAAACAAGTTTGCTACATAACTTCCCAAGATGGTTCCAGGACGTGACTGTCTCCATCACCCTGAAGTTCGCTTTGTTTATACATCTACTTGGGGATCTGGTTCTGGGGAAGAGGAGAGGTTCTACCTGGAAGGTGACCAGTGTTTCTGGGAAAGTGGCAACGTATGTGTGTTGGGGAGGGGGGGGGGTCAGGGCTGGTGTTGCCTTACAAACACTAAAGTTGTATGTCCTGGGAAGTAAACATGAGAACTTCACATATTTAAACATCGAGCAAATGACACGATGGAAAATGTGGAGGAAAATGGAGGGGATTGAATGGAGAAGATGAAGGGAGGAAAGATGGAAGATGAGGATACGTTAGACGAATGGAGGAAACTGGAGGAATAAAAGGGTGCATATTAAAAAAAAATACTCGTGACTAGAGAAAACACCACAGAATAAACCCCAACGAGGAAATACTTGTTTTACCGAGACGAAGATTTAAACCCTGCCACAGGAAAGACAGACGCGACTTCAACCAGTGCAGTACGTAGTTTTTATTTAGTTCACGTAAATATATGTGGAGTTTGGCCGGGCTGTGGTTCGTACGTTGGACTATGTGCGGCTAGCAGTAACAGCCTGGTTGATCATTCCCTGATCCACCGGGAGGCCTGGTCGTGGACCAGGCCGCGGGGGCGTTGATCCCCGGAATACTCTCCAGGTAGACTGTTCAGTATGATACATGATGGAAACAATCCAGCTAAGTTCTCCTGCCATATTCCATCACACTAAGTTTCATGCATCAAGTAACGAAATCCTGTCAGCCTGATCTAGGAGACTTCAGCAAAGTGACGATGTCGTTAAACATTTGACTCTGGGTTCGGTAGCTTAAGACAGCTTTACCAGTGGTGGTAACAAGAGTCTTGGGGCCACTGCTGGTGTTGAGACACCAGGCACTACTGGCTCAGATGTGACACTTTAGAAGCCGTCCCAGGTCTCTGGTGTCTTTTCTTGTATTGTATAGTTACATATCTGTAAGAGCTCCAGTGATCGCCAGAAGCGCTGCCCGGCTTGTCTCAATCCCCGACGGACAAAAAACGCCAGAAAAACTAAGCCCTCGGAGTATCCTGTATCCTGCCACTGACCGTCACGTGGACTGCTTCACTCCTACCTCACTTCCCTGTTTCTATCTTTCCCATTATATAACTCGTATATAAAATAAAAAAAAATTGCTATTTTGCTATATTAAAAATATTTTCCTCTTCCCCTTCCTCCTCCTCCATTCCTCTTCACCTCCATTGTCTCCGTTTCATCATCACTCCTTCATTAGTCCATTCCTTCGTGAACTCCCAAGAGCGCCTCTTAAACTCTTCTTCTGTCTCCCGCCACCTTACCACTCTTATCTCTCCTGATATACCTTTGACGGGTATCAATGGTTGTTCTACCCCAGCATCCCAGCCCTGGGCCAGGCTTGTTCCTTCCGACTGACTAGGCTCGACGGATATTACCTGAAGCTAGTTCCCAAAGCCATGTCCTTTGTCTTTACCGTTGATGATTTCGAGCGTGTGTACGGCACCCAGGGCTGGCTTCACTGGCGTTTGCTTGACCAATCAGGCTGTTGCTGCTGGCTGCCCGCTGGCCCACATATCAATCACAGCCTGGTTGACCAGGCACGAAAGCCAAGTCGAGATCCTAGCTACGCCCACACCGGAGGTGATACTAACATACATTCATTAAAAAAGCGATAATCTCGTAGGGGTCATAAAGCCTCAACCCAGCCTACTTGTAACTTGACCGTTAGGCTTTGAATCGCAATTTAGTTAGATACATGCGTAAATGTGAGTGGACGTGACTTGGACGTGACCCGACTAACTTAGGCCAGTAGGTGACTTGGCCCTGACTAGCATACGCCAGTAGACCTACTGCAATGTTATTCCATTCTTATGTTGTAATTTTGCAGTAGTGCCATGACGGGCTATGTACCTGTACAATTGTTAAGTCGTTTTGAACGACAGGGTAAAAAACCACTCCATTTCCACTGATCAAGAGCTCTCCAGAACTCCAGACAGGAGAGAAACTGGTCGGTGAAGACCATATGTATGTTGGAGAGGACCAGGGTGAGGCCAGACTAGAGACCAGGAGGGAGGGGTCCCTGAGGATTGGCCAGGTCTCTTGTGACCAGGACAATCACAAAGACAAAAGATTCCCTTCTCCGCCCCCTTATCTTCCTCCAGCAACCCTCGCCACTACCAGTGACAGCATCCTTCCCCACCTGGCCTCTGCCCCTCCTTCCCCAACTGGCGCCTCCTCTATCCTCGACTCTGGCCTGTAGCCAGACCTCGCTGGTGACAGTTCAACAGGGCTGCTGCTGCATGCAACTCGCAGGTCGACAACCATCACAACCCGCTTGATCTGGCACATCTTGGAGGAACTTGTAGCTGCCTCTTTGAAGTATTACCATTTGTTGCAGCAATACTGGTCACGGACCGGGCCGACCTTTGTGTTGCAACTGAAATCTAGTCATCCCTTTATACTTTTGTTAAGGATTAAGCATGACGCAATAACTGTGGACACTACGTACGGTGGCGAGGAGGGCAGGAGAGAGCACCTGTGTTTTACGACCTACCAGCGGAGGCAGTTGGGTCATAACAGTAACTTGTGTAAACCCAGGTACAAACTAACACACTCCATCTAAAGCTGACTCCAACTGGTCCTCTGGATTATCAGATCGATGCTTAAGATACGTGCTCGACCAGCCTGTCTTCCCTCACTCAGTCTTCCAACACTCCCCAAGTGAAGACTTTCAGCATTGTGAAAGTTAAGACACATGTGCAACATCTGGATATCTTTATTGTAGTAGACGTTTCGCCATCCAGTGGCTTTATCAATACAGATTCTAGGACATAATAGGAAGACAGTAGAACTATATACAAAAGATGAGGTAATCAGTCCCTCGGCCTTGGAGTTAGTGTTCACAGCATCGTGGTGGAGGAGAGTCTGGAGCAAAGGCAAGAAGACTGGCGCTTTTTATAGGCGTCAGTGAATGGGACGGGCAGCAGACGAGGTCAGTCACTGGTAGGCGGGATTCCCCAGTGGAAGTAGGTCCTTCCCAAAGAGATGGGTTAGTTGCAGCAGCCGTGAAGAAGGTCTTGTAGATGTCCTCTGAACCAAGATTCCATGATGTTGCAGTGTCTGACAAGTTGTGCAAAGAAAGGTATAAAATACCGACAATATGAAAGTTAAGACACATGTGCAACATCTGGATATCTTTATTGTAGTAGACGTTTCGCCATCCAGTGGCTTTATCAATACAGATTCTAGGACATAATAGGAAGACAGTAGAACTATATACAAAAGATGAGGTAATCAGTCCCTCGGCCTTGGAGTTAGTGTTCACAGCATCGTGGTGGAGGAGAGTCTGGAGCAAAGGCAAGAAGACTGGCGCTTTTTATAGGCGTCAGTGAATGGGACGGGCAGCAGACGAGGTCAGTCACTGGTAGGCGGGATTCCCCAGTGGAAGTAGGTCCTTCCCAAAGAGATGGGTTAGTTGCAGCAGCCGTGAAGAAGGTCTTGTAGATGTCCTCTGAACCAAGATTCCATGATGTTGCAGTGTCTGACAAGTTGTGCAAAGAAAGGTATAAAATACCGACAATATGAAAGTTAAGACACATGTGCAACATCTGGATATCTTTATTGTAGTAGACGTTTCGCCATCCAGTGGCTTTATCAATACAGATTCTAGGACATAATAGGAAGACAGTAGAACTATATACAAAAGATGAGGTAATCAGTCCCTCGGCCTTGGAGTTAGTGTTCACAGCATCGTGGTGGAGGAGAGTCTGGAGCAAAGGCAAGAAGACTGGCGCTTTTTATAGGCGTCAGTGAATGGGACGGGCAGCAGACGAGGTCAGTCACTGGTAGGCGGGATTCCCCAGTGGAAGTAGGTCCTTCCCAAAGAGATGGGTTAGTTGCAGCAGCCGTGAAGAAGGTCTTGTAGATGTCCTCTGAACCAAGATTCCATGATGTTGCAGTGTCTGACAAGTTGTGCAAAGAAAGGTATAAAATACCGACAATATGAAAGTTAAGACACATGTGCAACATCTGGATATCTTTATTGTAGTAGACGTTTCGCCATCCAGTGGCTTTATCAATACAGATTCTAGGACATAATAGGAAGACAGTAGAACTATATACAAAAGATGAGGTAATCAGTCCCTCGGCCTTGGAGTTAGTGTTCACAGCATCGTGGTGGAGGAGAGTCTGGAGCAAAGGCAAGAAGACTGGCGCTTTTTATAGGCGTCAGTGAATGGGACGGGCAGCAGACGAGGTCAGTCACTGGTAGGCGGGATTCCCCAGTGGAAGTAGGTCCTTCCCAAAGAGATGGGTTAGTTGCAGCAGCCGTGAAGAAGGTCTTGTAGATGTCCTCTGAACCAAGATTCCATGATGTTGCAGTGTCTGACAAGTTGTGCAAAGAAAGGTATAAAATACCGACAATATGAAAGTTAAGACACATGTGCAACATCTGGATATCTTTATTGTAGTAGACGTTTCGCCATCCAGTGGCTTTATCAATACAGATTCTAGGACATAATAGGAAGACAGTAGAACTATATACAAAAGATGAGGTAATCAGTCCCTCGGCCTTGGAGTTAGTGTTCACAGCATCGTGGTGGAGGAGAGTCTGGAGCAAAGGCAAGAAGAGGACATCTACAAGACCTTCTTCACGGCTGCTGCAACTAACCCATCTCTTTGGGAAGGACCTACTTCCACTGGGGAATCCCGCCTACCAGTGACTGACCTCGTCTGCTGCCCGTCCCATTCACTGACGCCTATAAAAAGCGCCAGTCTTCTTGCCTTTGCTCCAGACTCTCCTCCACCACGATGCTGTGAACACTAACTCCAAGGCCGAGGGACTGATTACCTCATCTTTTGTATATAGTTCTACTGTCTTCCTATTATGTCCTAGAATCTGTATTGATAAAGCCACTGGATGGCGAAACGTCTACTACAATAAAGATATCCAGATGTTGCACATGTGTCTTAACTTTCATATTGTCGGTATTTTATACCTTTCTTTGCACAACTTGTCAGACACTGCAACATCATGGAATCTTGGTTCAGAGGACATCTACAAGACCTTCTTCACGGCTGCTGCAACTAACCCATCTCTTTGGGAAGGACCTACTTCCACTGGGGAATCCCGCCTACCAGTGACTGACCTCGTCTGCTGCCCGTCCCATTCACTGACGCCTATAAAAAGCGCCAGTCTTCTTGCCTTTGCTCCAGACTCTCCTCCACCACGATGCTGTGAACACTAACTCCAAGGCCGAGGGACTGATTACCTCATCTTTTGTATATAGTTCTACTGTCTTCCTATTATGTCCTAGAATCTGTATTGATAAAGCCACTGGATGGCGAAACGTCTACTACAATAAAGATATCCAGATGTTGCACATGTGTCTTAACTTTCATATTGTCGGTATTTTATACCTTTCTTTGCACAACTTGTCAGACACTGCAACATCATGGAATCTTGGTTCAGAGGACATCTACAAGACCTTCTTCACGGCTGCTGCAACTAACCCATCTCTTTGGGAAGGACCTACTTCCACTGGGGAATCCCGCCTACCAGTGACTGACCTCGTCTGCTGCCCGTCCCATTCACTGACGCCTATAAAAAGCGCCAGTCTTCTTGCCTTTGCTCCAGACTCTCCTCCACCACGATGCTGTGAACACTAACTCCAAGGCCGAGGGACTGATTACCTCATCTTTTGTATATAGTTCTACTGTCTTCCTATTATGTCCTAGAATCTGTATTGATAAAGCCACTGGATGGCGAAACGTCTACTACAATAAAGATATCCAGATGTTGCACATGTGTCTTAACTTTCATATTGTCGGTATTTTATACCTTTCTTTGCACAACTTGTCAGACACTGCAACATCATGGAATCTTGGTTCAGAGGACATCTACAAGACCTTCTTCACGGCTGCTGCAACTAACCCATCTCTTTGGGAAGGACCTACTTCCACTGGGGAATCCCGCCTACCAGTGACTGACCTCGTCTGCTGCCCGTCCCATTCACTGACGCCTATAAAAAGCGCCAGTCTTCTTGCCTTTGCTCCAGACTCTCCTCCACC
Source organism: Cherax quadricarinatus (assembly GCF_038502225.1). Classification (NCBI taxonomy): domain Eukaryota; kingdom Metazoa; phylum Arthropoda; class Malacostraca; order Decapoda; family Parastacidae; genus Cherax; species Cherax quadricarinatus. The sequence continues at coordinate 16,933,765 of NC_091370.1, forward strand.
ACGATGCTGTGAACACTAACTCCAAGGCCGAGGGACTGATTACCTCATCTTTTGTATATAGTTCTACTGTCTTCCTATTATGTCCTAGAATCTGTATTGATAAAGCCACTGGATGGCGAAACGTCTACTACAATAAAGATATCCAGATGTTGCACATGTGTCTTAACTTTCATATTGTCGGTATTTTATACCTTTCTTTGCACAACTTTCAGCATTAATATAATGGAAGTACTGATGCATCAACTGTTAATATTTATTACTGCTTCCACAACTCCCCAGCCGAAAGTGTTCCCAGCGAACTCTTCACCATCGATTACCTACCAACAAGGAGTTGACTACTTGGGGGTCTTGGAGGGTATTCCGGGGGTCAGCTCCCCCGCGGCTCATGGCCAGGACTCCCGGTGGTTCAGGACCTAGACATTTAGGCTGTTACATCTGACCACACGTAGTCAAACATACGAACAACAACCCGGCTGACTTTAGGTATCTGTCCAGCTCCCCTTCGAAGGGTCGCATCCTGGAGGAAGACCTGAAAAAGGGATCCCAAGCCAGGTAAACTCCAGGTAGGAAATAAGACACTGCTTGGCTTTCCTGAGTCATTAACCCTCCCGGTTTACTAATCCCAATCCAGTCGTCTTTCCCTTGCCTCAAACTACGTCTAGCTTTATGGTGTGTGCGCTTCGCTCACCGCCATTCACACCGGTTCACTTTCCAGATCACTCACTCCATTCTCTAATTTAGCACATAAGCTGGGTTCCTCCCACCTGCAATTAATATACCTGCCTCCCTGTTCTTCTGTACCTCCCTTCACTTCTGACACTGAACACCGCAGGGGCTTTCGTTCTCAATATTTATATCCTGCCTTTCTAACTCCCATTCAACATCTGTGTTGCCTTGAACCCAACACCTGGATCACACCACACCTGCGTGATACCTCAGCTCTGTCCTCTACCCTAATTCCAGCTACTACCTTCTCTAGGTGACCCCCTCTACTTCTCTATCATCCACTCTTGCACATAGATAATCCATGGTAGTTTTTGAAGAATAGGACACGTGCAAAATTTGGGAATCTTTATTGAGGAAACGTTTCGCCAAGCAGTGGCTTCTTCAGTCTAATACAGAGAAGAACGGTGGAAGATGAGGAGGGGTTTGAGGTAACAAGTCCCTCAGCCTGGAGTGGGTGTGTTTGGTCTCTCAGTTTTTAGAAAAGTACAGTTTGGAGATGTGGCTTTTATACGGTAGTTGTTAACTTGGATAGAAGTAGATATCAAGTTCCAGCAGCTTCTGCTATCTGTCTCTAATGTACTTCCCTCTCACCTGCTCCCCTCTCCCCCTTCACCACCACCCCTTCTCATAACCCTTCCTCCATAACCCAGGGGGCGTGCTTATGGAGATCACAATAGCGGTTATTTCCCCGTCTGTTCCCCTTCCGGTCAAGTTTCCGGCAGTGTACATACGTACGCTTATTTAACGGCTAAATGATTTGGTAGCGACGTGAAGGTAGCACATCCGCTTCACCTGTTGACCTACACACACACACACACACACACACACACACACACACACACACACACACACACACACACACACACACACACACACACACACACACACACACACACACACACACACACACACACACACACACACACACACACACACACACACACACACACACACACACATGCTCCCTACATGCTACATTTGTCTTCTAATTCCCTATTGTCTTTATGCAGTTACAGTTCGCGCGCACAAGGGTTCAGATAAGACAGAAGCTGCCTCCTGCATCTCATGGAGATGTATGAAAGCACCAGAAAAAGATCAAAGAACTGTGACCAGCTTCGAGGGCTTGTGCTCTGCGGAAGCACACAAATTTACAAACTTTACGTTTTTGCTGACTGGGACAAAAATGCTGCGAGTATATAATAGTCTCTCCATGACAGCTTTATGTTAAGTCTGATATAACTGGGTTATTATGTGAACGTTGACGAAATAAGACTCTGTGATCGGGCTACTTTCTAAGTCTCCATCTACTTAAGTTTTGTCAAGGCTGACGGCGCTGGACACCTCAGGTTACTTCTCTATCTCTTACACTGTCTCCAGTAAAGTTTTTTTTATTCAGAAAACCAATGGTTGACCAAACTTCTCCACAAAGATACCCAGCTGTTGCAAACGTATTACTCCTCAATTTATCAGTTTTGTATACTATTAATATAATTGTTTCTGTTAATGTTATTTTCCTGGAAGTGTCAAATTAGTGAGGGTGACTCAGGGCAAGAAATGTTATGGGCTCGATTCTCCGTCCTCTAAACGCAGCTCTAGTTTCCCCTGGCTACGGAAATAATTTATGATGTACTTTTCCCGAAGGTTATGTAGTGTGTGCCCAGGTGTGTTTCTTGCACCTTGAGTTCTTCCACTACCTCAACTTCTACTCTCAGTCCATTTCAAGTCTCAGCAGTGGGCTATTACAACTGACTTAGTCATAATTTCATTACTCGTTCTGGTGTATAACTCGTGTACCACCGCGAGGCGTAATTATGGAGGGTAATTAAGCGATGTGCTCATTAATAACTGTAGTCTCGATTGCGTGACCTGAAATTTTCACTGGTATGCAAGCCGGTGTTATGGAAGGCTAGCAGATAGCGTCTTGTTACCCGGGATGGGGAGGACTCGTATATTGTGGTTGTACAACTATCTACACACACACGAACGATATACAAGTACACATACTGGGGATATAAAAGTATGACTCACGAAATCGTAATGACACAATTGCAAACAAACCATACCACGGACGAATCTTATTGTGGCTAGCTGGTCCAGTGGCTAAAGCGACGGTCTGGAGTTTTGAGACTTTCTGATCGCGGGTTCTATCCCCGCCCGTGGTATGGTTTGATATACAAGTATACTTACTGGAGAATCCAGGAATCATCGCCGCCGCTGCTATATCCTATACTTGGCTAGCTAGATTAGTCAGGCTGTTGGTGTTAACAGCACACATTCCAACGTAGGCACCACAGCCCGGCTGATCAGGAGCTCTAGGAATAAGTTCCCATTTGAAAAGAGCTACGGGATTGTTCTTAATTTCCTTTTATATACGAAGGGAGAGAGATATAATCTACACTTGGAAAATCCTGGAAGGAATGGTCCCAAATCTGCACACAGAAATCACTCTCTACGAAAGTAAAAGACTGGGCAGGCGATGCAAAATGCCCCCAATTAAAAGTAGGGGCGCCATTGGTACACTAAGGGAAAACACCATAAGTGTCCGGGGCCCAAAACTGTTCAACAGCCTCCCATCAAGCATTAGAGGAATTGCCAATAAACCCCTGGCTGCCTTCAAGAGAGAGCTGGACAGATACCTAAAGTCAGTGCCGGATCAGCCGGGCTGTGGCTCGTACGTTGGACTGCGTGCGGCCAGCAGTAACAGCCTAGTTGATCAGGCCCTGATCCATCGGGAGGCCTGGTCATGGACCGGGCCGCGGGGGCGTTGATCCCCGGAATAACCTCCAGGTAACAGAGATATAAAATGTATATATATAGAATACAAAATGATACCTCTAATACACAGAATAAGTGAAAACATTTGTAACAGAACACCGAAGAGTGCTCTGTCAAGAGAGATTTGCTACCCCCGCTTTGGGCAAGACGCATCTGGGGTTTGGTTTGACTGGTCAACCAGGCTGTTGTGTCTGGAGGCCCGCTGGCCCAGGCTTCACAGCCTGGTCTAGTAGCAACCAGAGTTTTCAGCTACCCCAGGACGACTCCAAATTTCCAGCTACCCAAGTACAGCCTTATTTTCCTTGCTACCCCCTAAGAACCCCCAGCTACCCAAGAATAACCCTCGCGGCTCACAAAAGGACCCTATCCTCCCAGCAGCTACTCCAGAAAGACACCACCACCACCACTTCGTCTCCAATACTCGCTGCAGGAGTCCAAGTCGACGACCCATAAAATTACCAATCTGGGGTTGCGTCAGCCTCACTCAGCGTCAACCTGCCTCTTCTGCCAGCAGATTGATCAAGGCGTCCTCCTGATCTCACCGCAGCCGCAAGTTACCTGTGACCAAGTGATTCCCTTCCACGCCTAACCCATCCTAGGTCAAGCCGGATTTTAACACGCATGTTGAGTAATCCAGGATAACTGAAGAAAGACCTACAAGGTTTTATTAAACCGGGAGGGTTAGTAACCCAGAATACACTAAGACCCTCAAGTGTGGCTTATCTCATAAGGAATTCTCAGTCTTTTTACCCCCATAATAGGAGCCACAGTTTGCTAACACCGAGGTACCTACTTGTCACTACCACTTACAATTTTAACTGTCTAATTTATCAACTACTAGTAACTAGGCACTCCATCACAATTCAAAAAGCACTAAGACATGAGTAAGTCATGACCAGGATGTTGGAGGCTCGAGCACCTGTTCGCCTATGGCGGGCTCAGTCTCTGACCAGTCAGGCTGCTGGCGATTGCCTGATCTACCGGAGACCAATGAGGTAACTGGAGAGGTCGAGGTTGTAGAGAAGTACGTTTGACAGACAACACTGGCTTCGTTTGGTAGGCGCGTCTTACGAGTCAAGATGCTGTCCAGCCTTGCTCTTCCCACCTACCCCCTACCCCAGCTTCGCTCTTCCCACTACCCTCTACCCAACCTCGCTCTTCCCACTACCCCCTACCCAACCTCGCTCTTCCCACTACCCTCTACCCAACCTCGCTCTTCCCACTACCCTCTACCCAACCTCGCTCTTCCCACTACCCCCTCTACCCAGCCTCGCTCTTACCGTTCCCTCCCCCCAGCCTCGCTCTTCCCGCTACCTCCTACCCACCTTTTCTCCTCTCCTTCAATTTCCTTCATTTGTTTCATTCGTAGGTTCAATTCTCTCAAGTTGATTTGCATAATTCTTGACCTCGATTGTAGTACTTTATCTTTCACTCCATTTTTCAACTTCCTGCGTTAAGTGAGGTTAAGGAGAACATTGACGAGACCTCACTCACACCCAGGCCAGGGTGACTCTCACGCGGCCGAAATTAAGGCCTGACTTGACTAGGTTGGGGCATTGGCTTAAGCCGGTGGGGAACTTGGACCTGCCTCGCATGGGCCAGTAGACCTGCTGCAGTGTTCCTTCTTTCTTATGTTCTTGTGTCATCTGTTGCAGTAACCACACCATCCAGTACACCGCCTCTCTCTCTACCTTCTTTGATGACTTGGATGAGTTTTTTTTACTCCCGGAGCGCGGGCCAGGCTCATCTGGTGTTTGCCTGGTCAAGCAGGCTGTTGTTAGTCTTGGTGGTCCGCTGCCCACATATCCCTGGCCTTGGACAGGTTCCTTCCCCTCCACAAGTGCTCCTCGACTCAGAGCCAAACATCGCCCTCAAAGGCAGCGTGTGGAATGCCCTCGCCTCCACACCTGCGCTCGTTTACAAAGCTGGCAGTCACGGAGGTAGAAGAGGGGGAAAGAGGGGAGAGGGTGAAAGAAGGGAGAAGGGGAAAGTACTAGGGGAGTGAGGAAGGATATAAAGAGGACGAGAAATGATTAAAAGAAATGTTTTATGTAGATGAGGGGAGAGCGAACAGAAAGGAAGTAGGGAGGGGAGACGCAGAGGAGGGACAACACAGTGGAAAGCACAAAAGCGGATTGAAATGCAGGAAGAGGAAGAGGAGGAGGAGGAGGAAGAGGAACAGGAACAAAGTGTGAAAGGGTTGGAAGCACCACTGAGAATGTTTCTGTCAGAGCATTATACTGACTACTCTCTCAACACTAGAACAACACAGGCGGAAGAACCCTGCAACACAGTGCAGCGTGAAGGCCAGTGGTATGAGGAGAAGAGGTCGGGGGTTAGTTAAAGAGGATGAAGGGGGTTAAGGAGAGATAGTGAAGTTAAGCAAGGAAGAAAGGGAACAGGGAGATTACGTAGATGATGGAATTGTATTGGGATAGGAAGAGGTAAAGGAGGTGGGAAGAGAATATTTGAATGCGTTATTCAGAGATAACTTAAATTTGCATAAATAATAATTCACTTATATGGAGGTGGGAGGTATCAACGAGGTACCATGTTCAACATTACAATCTAGGTACCATACCATTGTTACCCCTCCCCCCCTCCCTCTTCCCTGCACCTCCTACACTATACGAGGACCACGAAGTGGAAGAGGAGGAAGACCAAGGTCGCGATACTTTTCAAATAAGGATAATCTTAGCCATACCTACAGCCTCAAGACCCATTACCTAACTGACCCCCCTGTAAACAAGTAGGTAAGCAAGCAAGCACAAAATAACCAGCGAAATCGTGTCATTACGATTTTGAGTTATTTATTTAGGCTTAGAGTTGTCAGGAAGTGGGGAAAATTCTGGAAATTGATGTAGTGAAAGCTTTAGGGAGAGGTATGACAGAGGCTCTTAGAGCGGGGAGAGTGGCCTAGTAGCGACTAGCGAAGAGGCTGGGCCAGGAGCTGTAACTCGATCCCTGCAACCATATAAAGGTGAGTACGTACACACACACACACACACACACACACACACACACACACACACACACACACACACACACACACACACACACACACACACACACACACACACACACACTGCAAGCCAATGTGAAGGGCAACAACTGGAACAATCACCAGATGAAGATGCTGGAACAATCACCAGATGAAGATGCTGGAACAATCACCAGATAACTAAATTTATTTAGCCTTTTTATTCCCTCTCCTATCTTTGCACTTTCCATCCTGGTGGTTTCTTTTCTCCTTGTATCTTCCCCTTCCTGTCTCTGCTTTCCTTTCCTTCCTTCCCATTTCACCTTCCCTCCCCGCCCAGACTGGCAACTTCCCCTGGACGGCAGTTTGTGTGGAGGTATTGATGGCACTAGTTGAGGACCGGGTGCCACTGAGGGCCAAACTTCGCTGCTGTGTGACCTCTTTTGTCTCTACCTGCCAGGGGCAAGTGGCACTCACCCCCAGCAAGTGGCACTCCCACACTGCACTCACCCCCAGCAAGTGGCACTCCTACACGGCACTCACCCCTCGCCCCTAGCAGCAGGAAGAGGAGAGAGGAATGAACATAAAGGAAAAGCGGTAGGAGGAACAAGAGGCAGGGATGAGAAGGTGAGGAAGAGGAATAGGCACGAAGGAAGAGGAATAGGCATAAAGGAATATCTAATATATCTTCTGTTTTTCTAGAGGTACGTTAGAGGAAAGGAAATGGATGGATCGGGATAAAGACGACGACAGAAAAAGGAAAGATGAAAGGAAATAGAATAAAAGAAAGAAGAATAGGAAGATCAAGACTAAGGAAGACTCGTTAACCTAAGAAATCGATAAATTATGGAACCTGGAAAATTCGCATCCAATAATTCTGGTACCTATAGTCGACATTATTCTCGTGGTATAATAACGGTTCAGGATGAACCGTCCTGTGGCCCAGCTGTTCAGGATGGATCGAAACGTTGTCCAAAATGTGAATATTTGTGGACCCCTTTATATCGTCGTGTAATTTCCCCCTCCCCCACCCCTTAATCTACCTCCCACTCACCCCCTTATCAGCGTCTGCCCCCTTCCCTATATTTCCCTCCCCCAGCTACCTTTCCCTTGTTTCAGGTGCCACTGATCGCACCAATCTGCGAGGGCCGTTAAACCTCCCCTTAGCAACACCATTCGGGACGCCGCTACCACAACCACCACACTGACATCTCGACCACCTCTACGACCAGACTGACTTCTCGACGACCATACTGGCGTCTCGACCACCTCGACGACCATACTGGCGTCTCGACCACCTCGACGACCATACTGGCGTCTCGACCACCTCGACGACCAGACTGGCATAAGTCTCGTTCAATGCGAGTAGCGTATTGCCCTTAATACTCGAGACAAATTGCTTAAACTTTCATTGGCACAACGTTTCGCCCTGTAGAGCTTTATCGTTGACTAGAAAAAGTTGCAGGCAGGAGAGGCGAAGCTGTAAGTACCGCACCTGGATGGGACATGCAAGGCAAGAGTGGGGAGGGGGAGAGAGAGAGGGGTGGAAAGTAGGGGGAAGGGGGGGGGGTAATTGTGAGCCTTCGATAGTAACAAGTGTTTTTTTTTTTTATGGGGACGGGAAGGAAGATTAAAGGGTGGTGATGGAGGGGGAAGAGAGGGAGAAGGGAATCAGGGAGGTAAGATGGAAATCGATGGCATTAATAAATAATGACAATACAAGATGCAACAAGAGGCTCCACATGTTAGACAAGAAGTAACATTCAAGATGATAAATGTTATGTTGCAGAACACGAGGCGCTTACGACACGCTTAATATCACAGAGCGTTACTAATGTTATTGTTCTTCAAGAAGTTGGGGGGGGGGAATGTTTCCATCCTCGCCTGCCATCATGGTGTGGGTGGATGTGAGTTGAACCTGACTAGCATGGGTCAGTAAGTCTGATGCAGTGCTTCTTAAGTGGATGTGACTTGGACTGACTAACTTAGCAGCAGCAGTGCTCCTTTGTTCTTGTGTATCTCTGGTGCACTTGGTTGCAGCCCGGGTGCGGTCAGGAGTTTGAACGGGTGACAGCACATCACGCAACTTGAGCCTCGGATCCATTTTGCTTCTTGAGCTATATCTTCGTCTAAATAAGAGCATAAGAAAGAACACTGCAGCAGGCCTACTGGCCCATGCGAGGCAGGTCCAAGTCGCCTACTGGCTTACGACACTGACCCAACCTAGTCAGGGCCAGGTCACATCCACTTAAGGAAGGAGAACGGCATTGGATTCTCTTAGATTTTGTTTTATTATTTTGGAACTGATCGCTTAATTATTTCCCAGGATTAACAAAAATTACTGATCGCGGCTGCGTTCCTAGGTTATCGGGCAGTAAATTAAGAACAAAAATCCTTTGTGGAATGTAGGTATTGATTTGTTGTTTGTGTGGGCGATACCTATGTCTTGGACGTTTCCATGTTGGATAATTTAGATCTGTAGTAATATTTTTGTATTTTTGTAATATTTTTGAAAATTGGGTTGGGCAAATGTTTTGTTAGTGGGATGAATTGTAAAGGACATGCCTAGTATGGGCCAACAGGCCTCCTGCAGTGTTCCTCATTTCTTATGTTCTAATATGGGCAACAGCCAAGCGGCCTGGTCTACGGTCTGGTCACGGGGGGCACTGACCCCCAGTAATCGACTAAAGTGTCCTCTCAGTCGTATCTATCAGTTTGCTGACAATTCCAACTGGTATTTTGTGGTGGTAATGGTGGGGGAGCAGGTCCCGACAACCCTTCCCATTCACTACACTAGAAAATACTAACTAGACTGTCACTACCGTTACGTTTTTTTCCAGTCTAGATCCTTGTATGGTCAGTTGTGTACGAATGGTATATAATACCGACAAGATGAGAGTAAGACACATGTGCAACATCTGGGTATCTTTATTGTAGACGTTTCGCCATCCAGTGGCTTTATCAATACAAATTCTAGGACATAACTTGAAGACAGTAGAACTATGTACAGAAGATGAGGTAATCAGTCCCTCAACCTAGGAGTAGGTGCGAACAGCACCATAGTCGTGGAGATTCTGAATCTCCACGACTATGGTGCTGTTCGCACCTACTCCTAGGTTGAGGGACTGATTACCTCATCTTCTGTACATAGTTCTACTGTCTTCAAGTTATGTCCTAGAATTTGTATTGATAAAGCCACTGGATGGCGAAACGTCTACAATAAAGATACCCAGATGTTGCACATGTGTCTTACTCTCACATTGTATGGTCAGTACTGAAGGGTAGAGAGAAAAATAATGGAAGGAAATGGAGCAACTAAAGGGGTGCCAGTGTGTACCCCCTTGCTTAATTTAGAGTCGGGTGACTTTCTTGATACGATCCAGGATTGTTTTTTAAAACAGTTTGTGACAGAGCCAACTAGGGGAAATAACCTCCTTGACTTGGTTCTTGCCAGTAGGGAAACACTAATTAATAATCTTGAGGTTAATGATGAGCTTGGGGAGAGTGATCACAAATCACTCAGTTTTAACATATCATGGAATTCCCCTAATAATGGCAATCAAGTCTCCGTCCCTGACTTTCGCTTGGCTGATTTCATAGGACTGAAAAATTACTTAGGTGGGCTGAACTGGAATGACCTGACTAGGGGTCAGGTAGGTGGTGATGGTTGCCGATATGATGCTTTCCAGGGCATAGTTCTAGCTGCTCAGTCAAATTATGTTCCAAATAGGGAAATCAGATCAAACAAAAATGATCCTAAATGGATGAACAATAGATTAAAATATCTGATTGGTCAAAAGAGAGGCATATATAGGCAAATCAAAAGAGGAGAGGGGCAATTAAGAAATCGATATATTCAGTTAAAGAGAGAAATAAAAAAGGGAATTAGAAAAGCAAAAAGAGATTATGAGGTTAAAGTTGCAAGAGAATCGAAGACTAACCCAAAAGGATTCTTTCAGGTATACAGAAGTAAGATCAGGGACAAGATAGGCCCACTCAAAAGTTCCTCGGGTCAGCTCACTGACAGTGATAAGGAAATGTGTAGAATTTTTAACACATACTTCCTCTCAGTTTTTACACAGGAGGATACCAGTGATATTCCAGTAATGATAAATTATGTAGAACAGGACGATAATAAACTGTGCACTATTAGGGTCACAAGTGACATGGTCCTTAGGCAAATAGATAAATTAAAACCTAACAAATCCCCAGGCCCTGATGAACTGTATGCAAGGGTTCTAAAGGAATGTAAAGAGGAGCTTAGCACACCTTTGGCTAATCTTTTCAACATATCACTACAAACTGGCATGGTGCCAGATAAGTGGAAAATGGCAAATGTGATACCTATTTTCAAAACAGGTGACAGGTCCTTAGCTTCGAACTATAGACCAATAAGCCTAACCTCCATAGTGGGAAAATTTATGGAATCAATAATTGCCGAGGCAGTTCGTAGCCACCTTGAAAAGCATAAATTAATCAACGAATCTCAGCATGGTTTTACAAAGGGACGTTCCTGCCTTACGAATTTATTAACTTTTTTCACTAAGGTATTTGAGGAGGTAGATCATGGTAACGAATATGATATTGTGTATATGGACTTCAGTAAGGCTTTTGACAGGGTCCCACATCAGAGACTATTGAGGAAAATTAAAGCACATGGAATAGGAGGAGAAATTTTTTCCTGGATAGAGGCATGGTTGACAAATAGGCAGCAGAGAGTTTGCATAAATGGGGAGAAATCAGAGTGGGGAAGCGTCACGAGCGGTGTTCCACAGGGGTCAGTGTTGGGCCCCCTGCTGTTCACAATCTACATAAACGACATAGATGAGGGCATAAAGAGCGACATCGGCAAGTTTGCCGATGACACCAAAATAGGCCGTCGAATTCATTCTGACGAGGACATTCGAGCACTCCAGGAAGATTTGAATAGACTGATGCAGTGGTCGGAGAAGTGGCAGATGCAGTTTAATATAGACAAATGCAAAGTTCTAAATGTTGGACAGGACAATAACCATGCCACATATAAACTAAATAATGTAGATCTTAATATTACGGATTGCGAAAAAGATTTAGGAGTTCTGGTTAGCAGTAATCTGAAACCAAGACAACAGTGCATAAGTGTTCGCAATAAAGCTAATAGAATCCTTGGCTTCATATCAAGAAGCATAAATAATAGGAGTCCTCAGGTTGTTCTTCAACTCTATACATCCTTGGTTAGGCCTCATTTAGATTATGCTGCACAGTTTTGGTCACCGTATTACAGAATGGATATAAATTCTCTGGAAAATGTACAAAGGAGGATGACAAAGATGATCCCATGTATCAGAAACCTTCCCTATGAGGATAGACTAAGGGCCCTGAAACTGCACTCTCTAGAAAGACGTAGAATTAGGGGGGATATGATTGAGGTTTATAAGTGGAAGACAGGAATAAATAAAGGGGATGTAAATAGTGTGCTGATAATATCTAGCCTAGACAGGACTCGCAGCAATGGTTTTAAGTTGGAAAAATTCAGATTCAGGAGGGATATAGGAAAGTACTGGTTTGGTAATAGAGTTGTGGATGAGTGGAACAAACTCCCAAGTACCGTTATAGAGGCCAGAACGTTGTGTAGCTTTAAAAATAGGTTGGATAAATACATGAGTAGATGTGGGTGGGTGTGAGTTAGACCTGATAGCTTGTGCTAACGGGTCGGTTGCCGTGTTCCTCCCTTGAGTCAATGTGACCTGACCTGACTAGGTTGGGTGCATTGGCTTAAGCCGGTAGGGACTTGGACCTGCCTCGCATGGGCCAGTAGGCCTTCTGCAGTGTTCCTTCGTTCTTATGTTCTTATGTTCTTATAACGCATCCCATCCCTTAGCGTGTCGAGTAATGACTGAGGAAAACAAGACGTCGTGCGGGACGGTGTACACGAAAGGAGAAGATTAAACAAACGATGGTAGGTGCGTGTTTGACGTCGTAAGACAATACAGAATCAATGATGAGCATCCACGTTACATCAGCTTTTACGAATTAGAGACAACGAGACTAGTAGCAACTAACAAAATGCCGCCTTTCATAAATCATAACGAGTCGATGCAGTATTGGACAACGGATGTTGCCTGACGGAGATGATAGCGAAGTATACTGTGATGTAGCACAGTAGAGCTCCTGGTGTGGGAGTGAAGAGAGGGACCTGGTTTAGAACCCGTACCAGGACAAGTCTCAAGAAGACTACGTTTCTAAGATTGGTGGAGGGTAGGAAGACTCCAGACGCTGTTTAGTCCTTGTTGGGGAAAAGGGAGCGTGGACGCCCCCTGGTCTATATAGAGGGGGTCGTGGACGCCCCCTGGTCCATATAGAGATCGTGGACGCCCCCTGATCGTTATTTCTCAGCATGGGCCAGGGTTGTGGACCCCCCTCCCTAGCCATTGTAAGGAGAGTTGTAGATGCTCCCCTGGCTCGTGCAAAAGAAAGACTGGGGGAGGGGTCCGTGGACCCTGTACTCCGTCTCCCGTTTTCTCTCCCTTTCAGATCCAGATGATTTTTTTTTCTTAAACTCCATTAACCATTTGTTTGATCATCTCTATAGTCCGTCCAGGTATTTTTTTTTTCTTCCCTTTCTCTTTCTACCGTTTAGGTTACCAAAACGTGATTTAGTAAATCACGAGAGAGGAAAGAAAGTGTACTTAGAATAAAGCTGCAGCACTATCTTATTGTATGAAACAGATTAATAGACTTAAGCTTTACAACAGGAATATTTGACCCGTGTAAGCTTACTGTAACTAAGGTTGGTAGAATTAAAATGAAAATACAGGATTTTCTGCAATAAGGTAATGGTAATTTGAAGGTTACCGGAAGCCATTGTCGAAAATGGTATAAAGTAGCGACAAGTTGAAGATTAAGACACGTGTCGAAACGTTTCGCCTACACAGTAGGCTTCTTCAGTCAAATATAAAGGGAGCAGTAGAAATGAAGTTAAGATGTAATTAGTCCATCCACTTTGCAGAAAGTGTTTTGAGGTGGTCAGTCCCTCAGCCTGGAGAAGAGTTCAGCTCCATGGTCTGGAACAATATTGTTCCAGAGTCTACACACAGCTAAAAGATATGCAGAAAGTATGTAGTACAACGTGTGATATTTTTCCCCCCATATTTCCTGCATTACATTCAGCTGCTGTGAATTTGAAAAAAACTGCGAACATTAGGATATATGAACAAACTTTTCGGTCTTGTTGGTCACTCCACACACTGTAGACAGATAACCCGTACATAGGAGAGACGAATTTACGACGACGTTTCGGTCCGACTCGAACCATTTACAAAGTCACGCAAGTCGGACCGAAAATTCGTCGTAAGCTCCTCTCTCCTATGTGTGGGTTAAAGGACACATGTGCAACTAATGTGACATTTTATTGTAGCAACGTTTCGCTCTCCAGGAGCTTTGTCAAGCCGTTACGGCTCGTGGCCTTTTACCTAACATTGTCGGTAATTCTACTAACACTAATACACAATGTGCGGGTATTTTGTGTGTTCCAGTCACGTTATTGTGCCTTTGTTCTTGGTCACTCCAAATGGCCCGGGATCGAAACTTTGACAATAAATTATCCATGCTTTCATTTTTGTGCATTTCCAACCATCTGTCGATACCTCGTACCTTTTTAACCACAAGTTTGGGCATTGGGAAGGTGGGTGGACCACGAGGTGCTGGAGGTGTGGCCCGACCAGTGTTGGAAATCCTTGGGTAATTGGTGGTCCTGCGAGAGGTGTAACAGCAACTCTTGAACCTGATTCCTCTTCCAATGGAGCTCCGCCCGCCCCACCTCGCCTGTCTCCACCCACTGAGAAATATGGATTCGTATACATATTTTCCTTGTGTGTCGATGTGGATGACGCCATTCTCTCTGCCATGTTGACTACCACTGGTTGTGGCCAGAAGACCACAGAGACAGTAAATGTGGATGATGCCAGAGCGCCGAAAGAGGTCGAGTGCACAAGCGTGTGCTGGACACAATACATACAAGAGAACTGAAGAGACGATTGTGTGAGCTAGATACCCAGAAAGCAATGGGATAATACCTCCCTGTGGGTACTGAGAGAGGGAGCAGAAGCACTCTGCGCCACTAGCCACTATCTTCCAGTCAACAGACATTGCGCAACTGTCAGAGGGATGCAAGGGGACAGACAGGTAGCTTTACGTTACAGACCAGAGTCTTTGACATGCACAGTATGCAGAGTTACGGAGAAAATAACCAGGAGAGTGGTGAAGCACCCAGAAATTAGTGGGCTAACAGCCGACAGCCATCGTCATTACGCATAATGTAAGTTTGATGAGCTCCCAGTTTTTCTACTCGTGGAGCCCGGCCATGGGCCAGGCTTGTCTGGTGCTAGCCTGGTCAGCTAGACCGTTGCAGCTGATGGACCGCTGCACCACATATCCATCACAGCCTGGTTGATCTGGCACCTGGAGATGGTAAACCCTGCTTTAGGAACTTACCGAGTTTTGTGGTAAGGTAACACAAGTGAGGTACGAGACAGATTGCGTATTTTTTTTTTTAGACTGTTGAAAGGACGGACGCAAACTAGAGGGGCAGCATGAATAATAAGGAAGTTATTCCTGTATCTATGACTCACGAAATCGTAATGACACGATTGCAAACAAACCATACCACTGGCGGGGATAGAACCCGCGGTCAGAGAGTCAAAACTCCAGACCGTCGCGTTAGCCACTGGACCAGCTAGCCACAATAAGATTCGTCCAACCAGGTATATTGTGGTCACAGTGGTGCCTATGCTAACCTTCGTATGGTGTAGAAATATACCTAGTTGGACGAATCTTATTGTGGCTAGCTGGTCCAGTGGCTAACGCGACGGTCTGGAGTTTTGACTCTCTGACCGCGGGTTCTATCCCGCCCGTGGTATTTTTTTTTTTTTATTCCTGTATGTTTTTATCTGGAAGATGAAAATGGATGAATAATAGGGATGTTAGGGAGTATTTCTTTAATCTAAGAGTAGTAGGGCAGTGGAACAATATAGACAGTAGATCGTAAGAGGCAGGATTAATACATAGCTTGAAAAAGAGGTATGGTAAGGCTCTCTGAACCATGAGAGAGCGAATCCAACAGTGGCCTGGGAAGAGGCGGGGCCAGGAGCAGAGACTCGATCCCAGCACCAGTATAGGTGAGTACACATAGGAGAACACAGAGTAGGTGACAGGTGTCAGCAGCCACTGCTCGTGATGCATACCCAGACATTGCATAGATAATTTTGACGTGCACCAGACAATATAGAGACGTGGTAGATAGTATGAGGTGGTAGATAGTATGAGGTGGTAGATAGTATGAGGTGCTACATAACATTAATACTATACATACCAGCTTAATACAGTGACGTGTATACATAGTTAAGAAGTTGTATATACAAGTGGCAGTAATGCTGCTTTACAGGAAGACAAAACACACACACACCTTACTTATACAATGAATATTATATATGTCGCGTCGAAGAAGTAAAACTTGAGATTTTGGCTTAAATAGCAACGCACTTCTTGCCGAATAGGGCAAGCGAAAATTTGTGTATGCAATAATTTTGCAAAAAAATCATTCTGAACCTAACGAAAGAAATACATTTCATTGTGTTTGTTATTATTGTAAACTTGTATATATTTAGTTGGATTAGGCTAAATCGCGCTTATTATAATAAGGTTAAGTAAGTTTCCTAAGGTTCTTTTGGTACAAAATCATTAATTTTTATATTAACATAAATGAAAAAATTTTTAATTGTATAAGAGAAATTTTTAGAGTATTTAATTTTAAACGAGTTCTTGCTAATTGACCAGTTTTACCTAGTCGTCCCCCACATACACATTCATTATATTAATGAAAGACTGTCTGTGAATAAATATAATGACGGGGACTGGAACCTTGGGTCATTCATTCGGTTACTGTAGCGGCGCCAAGTGTGGCTGGGGGGGGGGGGAGACCAGCTCTTAAAATTCTCAGCACCCCACATAAGTAATAATAACGCTGCTTCAAAACAAGCCTTCGTTCCTTCCCTCAGTATAGCAGTTCTGGCGTCGCCCTGTATACTGACCAACATTCTGACCACTCAATTCACTGGGCTTACATTAGGATAACATTTAGTGCGCGTCAGGTATCGGTGGGTATCTGCTTATTTAAGGGTTATTTGTGTCGGCAACAGTTTTGATATCGTCTCGGTACTAATGGCTTTCGGTCCACGGAATCTTGCGCTATGTTCGCCTTCCTCGGGTCATTGATGATCACGTGTTGTGAGCGCAGCGTCTACCTGAAGGGCATTCCGGGGATCAATGTCTCCTCGGCCCGATTCATGACCAGGCCTCTTGGTGGATCAGGGCCTGATTAACGAGGCTGTTACTGCTGGTCGCACGTAGTCCAGCGTACGAACCACAGCCCGGCTGATCCGGCACTGACTTTAGGTATCTGTCCAGCTCCCTTTTGAACACAACCAGGGGTCTGTTGGTAATTCCCCATATGGCTGGTGGGAGGCTGTTGAACAGTCTTGGGTCCCGGACACTTGTGTTTTCTCTTAGTGTACCAGTGGCGCCCTGTCGTGGGGAAAGGAAAGGAGATATGATGGTTGAAGATAAACACACTTGTGGATGGTAACGCTATATATTGTCAGACTGTGGTAAGGGAGGCCCAGCCTGCCGTGTTGCTGCCTGGTAGGTCTAAGAGTGGACTGAGAGCGAGGTAGCTCATGCCGCATCCCGTGACGTCATAGTCACTAGGCCTAGTAAGGGATCCTCTATGTAAAACATATGGATGGTACTATGATACTCAGCTAAGCTATACAACACATGTAAGGAGGATCAGCAACTATGCTGACGCCCCTGCTTTTCACTGGGGGAATGTTGCATCGCATGCCAAGTCTTTTATGTGTGAAATTATGGCAGGTTTTGTTTTAATACGTTAGCACATCTTGCGGTCAGGAGGCACGGTGTTGTACTAACGTTCCAAAATCCTGGAACTTATTTCTACACCTCCAGACTTGTGTTGGGTGTCCGAATTTGGGTGGTAGCAGCGGTGGTACGAAGCTTTGACCTGTGGGTGTGGGTGGTGGTGTGGGTGTATTCAGTTGCCTTTGCAGACATGGTCATAACTCTAAGCACCGCCTAATTCTTATAGAGCACTTGTGGGAGTGTTTACATATATAGAAGGTAAATGTGGGTGTGTAGGAGGAAAGGTGTGCATTAAAAGGGACTGTCCCGTCTCCATATACAGGTCCAGCTGCATTTGGGTGTCCGTGTCGGTGTGAGGTTACTAATTTGTAAACCTCTACATCCTGATCAACTTCATCACGTGTCACTCTTCCGTCAAATTTAGCGTCTGTGACAAATTCTTGTGTAACATTACTGGGCGTCATACTACAATATTGTTCACTTTAATGCAAATGACTTGCAGTCAGGGAAATACTAAATCTTATGAGCGATTCTTAGAAGATAGCAACCAATAAATTGCACGCCCATCCTGCTTTCTTTTCTGGAGGCTTGCTTGCCTGCTTGCTTTGTCTGCCCTCCTACCTACTTTCTTGCTGACCCTCCTACCTACTTTCTTGATGACCCTCCTACCTACTTTCTTGATGACCCTCCTACCTACTTTCTTGATGACCCTCCTACCTACTTTCTTGATGACCCTCCTACCTACTTTCTTGATGACCCTCCTACCTACTTTCTTGATGACCCTCCTACCTACTTTCTTGATGACCCTCCTACCTACTTTCTTGATGACCCTCCTACCTACTTTCTTGATGACCCTCCTACCTACTTTCTTGATGACCCTCCTACCTACTTTCTTGATGACCCTCCTACCTACTTTCTTGATGACCCTCCTACCTACTTTCTTGATGACCCTCCTACCTACTTTCTTGATGACCCTCCTACCTACTTTCTTGATGACCCTCCTACCTACTTTCTTGATGACCCTCCTACCTACTTTCTTGCTGACCCTCCTTCCTACTTTCTTGCTGACCCTCCTTCCTACTTTCTTGCTGACCCTCCTTCCTACTTTCTTGCTGACCCTCCTACCTACTTTCTTGCTGACCCTCCTTCCTACTTTCTTGCTGACCCTCCTACCTACTTTCTTGCTGACCCTCCTTCCTACTTTCTTGCTGACCCTCCTTCCTACTTTCTTGCTGACCCTCCTACCTACTTTCTTGCTGACCCTCCTTCCTACTTTCTTGCTGACCCTCCTACCTACTTTCTTGCTGACCCTCCTACCTACTTGCTTGCTGACCCTCCTACCTACCTACTTGCTTGCTGACCCTCCTACCTACCTACTTGCTTGCTGACCCTCCTACCTACCTACTTGCTGACCCGCTACCTACCTACCTGCTTGCTTGCTGACCCTCCTACCTACTTGCTTGCTGACCCTCCTACCTACCTGCTTGCTTGCTGACCCTCCTACCTACCTACTTGCTTGCTGACCCTCCTACCTACCTACCTGCTTGCTGACCCGCTACCTACCTGCTTGCTTGCTGACCCTCCTACCTACCTGCTTGCTTGCTGACCCTCCTACCTACCTGCTTGCTTGCTGACCCTCCTACCTACCTGCTTGCTTGCTGACCCTCCTACCTACCTGCTTGCTTGCTGACCCTCCTACCTACCTACTTGCTTGCTGACCCTCCTACCTACCTACTTGCTTGCTGACCCTCCTACCTACCTACTTGCTTGCTGACCCTCCTACCTACCTGCTTGCTTGCTGACCCTCCTACCTACCTGCTTGCTTGCTGACCCTCCTACCTACCTGCTTGCTTGCTGACCCTCCTACCTACCTACCTGCTTGCTTGCTGACCCTCCTACCTACCTACCTGCTTGCTTGCTGACCCTCCTACCTACCTGCTTGCTTGCTGACCCTCCTACCTACCTGCTTGCTTGCTGACCCTCCTACCTACCTGCTTGCTTGCTGACCCTCCTACCTACCTGCTTGCTTGCTGACCCTCCTACCTACCTACCTACCTACTTGCTTGCTGACCCTCCTACCTACCTACTTTCTTGCTGACCCTTCTACCTACTTTCTTGGTGACACTCCAGCCTGCCTCCCCTCACCCAGTTTGTCTCCCCCTACAACTTCTAACTTTCCCCTCCCTCAGCAACCCCCAGTCTCTCCTTCCGTCTCCAGACAAAAGCTCTCTCCCCAAACAACCCCTCCCCCCAAACAACCCATCTCCCCCAACAGCAGCGCTCTCTCCCGGCCAATTATTAGAAACGTTATTGCCCCAGCTGACCCTAACGATTATACTTGTGAGAGGAAGAGAACGAGATGGAGAGAGGGAGGGGGAGAGAACGAGATGGAGAGAGGGAGGGGGAGAGAACGAGATGGAGAGGGGGAGAGAACGAGATGGAGAGGGGGAGAGAACGAGATGGAGAGGGGGAGAGAACGAGATGGAGAGGGGGAGAGAACGAGATGGAGAGGGGGAGAGAACGAGATGGAGAGGGGGAGAGAACGAGATGGAGAGGGGGAGAGAACGAGATGGAGAGGGGGAGAGAACGAGATGGAGAGGGGGAGAGAACGAGAGAGGGAGGGGGAGAGAACGAGATGGAGAGAGGGAGGGGGAGAGAACGAGATTGAGAGAGGGAGGGGGAGAGAACGAGATGGAGAGAGGGAGGGGGAGAGAACGAGATGGAGAGAGGGAGGGGGAGAGAACGAGATGGAGAGAGGGAGGGGGAGAGAACCAGATGGAGAGAGGGAGGGGGAGAGAACGAGATGGAGAGAGGGAGGGGGAGAGAACGAGATGGAGAGAGGGAGGGGGAGAGAACGAGATGGAGAGAGGGAGGGGGAGAGAACAAGATGGAGAGAGGGAGGGGGAGAGAACGAGATGGAGAGAACGGGAGAGGGGGGAGGGAGGGGGGGAGAATGGGAGAGGGGGGAGAGAAGGGGAGAGAATGGGAGAGGGGGAGAGGAGGAGGGAGGGGGAGAGAACGGGAGAGGGGGAGGGGGGGAGCAACATGAAGGCTAACATGATACCTATTAATAAACTACCTACACATTATATTTGGAGTGGGTCGGTGGACCAGGCCTCCTGGTTGACGGTCGGTGGACCAGGCCTCCTGGTTGACGGTCGGTGGACCAGGCCTCCTGGTTGACGGTCGGTGGACCAGGCCTCCTGGTTGACGGTCGGTGGACCAGGCCTCCTGGTTGACGGTCGGTGGACCAGGCCTCCTGGTTGACGGTCGGTGGGCCAGGCCTCCTGGTTGACGGTCGGTGGGCCAGGCCTCCTGGTTGACGGTCGGTGGGCCAGGCCTCCTGGTTGACGGTCGGTGGGCCAGGCCTCCGGGTTGACGGTCGGGGGGCCCGGCCTCCGGGTCGACGGTCGGTGGGCCAGGCCTCCTGGTTGACGGTCGGTGGGCCAGGCCTCCTGGTTGACGGTCGGTGGGCCAGGCCTCCTGGTTGACGGTCGGTGGGCCAGGCCTCCTGGTTGACGGTCGGTGGATCAGGCCTCCTGGTTGACGGTCGGTGGACCAGGCCTCCTGGTTGACGGTCGGTGGACCAGGCCTCCTGGTTGACGGTCGGTGGGCCAGGCCTCCTGGTTGACGGTCGGTGGACCAGGCCTCCTGGTTGACGGTCGGTGGACCAGGCCTCCTGGTTGACGCTCTGTTCAGTCAGGTTGTTGCTGCTGCTGTCAGACATGTTCTCCAGTCAGGTTAATCACCGTCTTGCTAACATTTGAGTCTCGACGTCACGCCCTGCTCCCCGACATCGAACCCGGCATTTTTCAGTTGTGGGCTGAAGGCTCTTGAGCCTCCATTCCCCCCCCCCCCCAGGGGAAATTCATCACGTTAGACTGAAACATAATCGTTTAACCAACTCTATTCAATCTAACAACCTTCGTGAGTAATTTAAATTCTACGACCCAGCGCTATAAGGGTGAACGCCACCTGGCCTGGTTACTGTCAGCTGGTCACCGGGGTTACCTAGTAATCTCCCCTACTAACTTCCCCTACCCCATTTGCACATCCCTTCCACTTTTTACGTCCCCTCCCTAACACTAACAACCTCTAATCTTCCCTCAAACTTCTCCTTAGAATCTCTCTCTCCCTTCAGTCTTCCTCCCCCACTAACTCTCCCCCCCCCTTTAAGAAACTTGTCAGTGGCAGTGTCATGAAGGGGGGTAATGATTAGGGGAATATGGGGGTAAGCGGAGGGAGTCAGTAGGTAGGGGACAGGCGAGGTGGTAGGAGTGAGGTATGCGGAGGTAGGTAGGTAATGTGAGGTCACTGGTAACTACAACTTCACCTCTCATTACTCTACCCACCACTCCACACTGCTCACCCTCTCACTACTTTAACTAAACATAAATAAATGGAGAAAATAACGGGGACAGTGAATATTCCTATTCTACTCAAACACAGTTTATTATTAAGTCTTTGTACAATAATATATTTGGGAACAGGAGAACATTATTGTGGTTTAGATAAATGGGATGGTACACATAAGCAGTGAGACAGGGAAATACAATCAACTTGACCAAAATGAATGTAACTTACAATATTGTAC
Organism: Cherax quadricarinatus; assembly: GCF_038502225.1. Classification (NCBI taxonomy): domain Eukaryota; kingdom Metazoa; phylum Arthropoda; class Malacostraca; order Decapoda; family Parastacidae; genus Cherax; species Cherax quadricarinatus. Next base: position 16,955,754 of record NC_091370.1, read on the forward strand.
AGAGGACAGTTCACTACAGGAACTAAGCCACAGGTCCCAAGACCTACACAGCACGAGTACTGCGCCAAGCCAGTACTCTGCCCAATGCCTCCAACAGTCTCCTCCAGAGACTTCAGCCGCCTTATCCCGAGCCCTGCACCCCAGCAGCAGCTCCGCTCGAATCTCTTGATCATGCTCTTCCTTGGGCTTTTATGGTGGTCCAAGCACCCTCCACAACCACGTGTTGCGACCTGACGCCTAGGTCTGAGGCGTCAAGAACAAAAGACCTCAGACGTGGGCGTGGCTACAGACGTTTTGCCAAGGCAAGGTGTGACCATATAATTGGTTAAATTAGGTCTCCCCAGAGACCTCACAAGCCCAGCTGGACTACATCACATCCCCCTTTCTCCCCCAATTTAAAATATCTGAGAACTAGGACAATTTGTCCTAGTTATTAGACTATTTTAATCCTAATCCCTTAAATCTATTACAATACAAAGACAAAATTATACATAATACAATTATATTTCCCTCAACCTCCTCAACTACCACAAGGCAGCATAATCAGTACGCCTGGCAGTTGGCCAGCATAATAGTCGCTCTCTGGTGCAAAGCCTCCTTACCCGTCATTTCTCCTTAAACCTAAATATCGGGCTCCAGTGCCTTCCCTACTTCTACTAGAAATGCACTAGCCAATGCTAGTCACCCTCGCACGTTAACCATTGGGCCAAACCTCTCTAGGATTCTATGGCGTGGAAAACTGCTCCAACGGGTTGCATTCTTTCAAGTAACTGCAACTGGACCACTTCACGACCACCAAGGTCGCATTTTCGGCACACTTCACATGCACACTACAACATCTGAAAATCGAGACACGGCAGGCATCGCAGCTAAGACCCTCCATTATCCTATGCCACTACTAGGATTCACTGGCCTCATAAAACAAGGCGGCCATAATCACTGGACCGTTTTCAAGGTCACCTTATTCCACACAGGTAACACTAACACTTCTGGCAAGTCAAAGTAGGCTGGGGACATCTCACACTCTTAATTGTCTCTCATGGCTGGCAGGGCATCCCCGCATACCTGTCGCACAGGTCGACCAGCAAGGCAGGACACACCTCCATGCCGCCCTTGAAAACAGGCTGGTCCCAGCAGCTGGAGTCCATCTCCGCGGCTCACGTCCTTCCACATCTCCGAGGATGGCAACTCCTTCATAGTAGATTCTCCTGTCCTGGCACACCAGCCAGAATCCCTCACACACCACTGCAGCATCACCGCCATCTCCTCTTGAGCTAGGCAGCATCGCAGCATCACAGCACGGCCACAGCATATCCATCATCACAGCACGGCCGTATCACAGCAGCACATAGCACGGCCGTATCACAGCAGCACACAGCACGGCCACAGCATCGCAGCACGGCTACAGCATCGCAGCACGGTCCCAGCATCACAGCACGGCCGCAGCATCTCAACATCACAGCAGCACACAGCACGGCCACAGCATTGCAGCACGGCTACAGCATCTCAGCACGGCCCCAGCATCACAGCACGGCCGCAGCGTCTCAACATCACAGCACGGCCTCAGCATCTCAACATCACAGCAGCACACAGCACGGCCACAGCATTGCAGCACGGCTACAGCATCTCAGCACGGCCACAGCATAGCAGCACGGCTACAGCATCTCAGCAGCATCACAGCAGCCGACATCAGCAGTAGCAGGCTATGGTCAGTTGCTCGAGGTGAGGTGAGGTCACTTCAGGTCATCAACAGCAGGTGCGGTCACCCATCCCTGGCAACTGCGAGTAACTGGCGGTCCGTGGGTGATGGTCACAGAGGCTGGGTGACGCAGACAGACACCCACTACACTGGATGACAGACCAGGGCAGCAATACATCTACTGGGGCACATCAGCTGGGTGACTGGGCATATCAGCTGGGTGACTGGGCACATCAGGTGGACAGCAATTATAGGCAACTCTTCAATGGGTGACAGTTGTGGGTGAGTCTTCCAAGGTGGGCTGGGTGCCTTCTCATTCCTCTGTAAATATTCAATTTCGGCCAGTAATTGCTTCCCCGAAAAGTCTCACCCAAATACTGATATTCTCCACCATTTATCTCAAACCAACAACCAACTCCACCAAAGTCAAACCAAACAATTATTCAGACCCACCGTCAAAAAAGGACAGTTAAGGTTACTAGGATTATAATATCATACAGATATTCACTTTAGATTTTACACACAAGAAAAAAAAAGTGGTAGCAAATGGTAGCATAACAAGTATAACCGAGCAGTCAAAAATAAGGCACATGGGACTGGTTCCTACTATAAAAATAATAAGAACCACCACCGCTTAGACACCATGTCATGTAGGGGGGGTAATGATTGGGGGAATATGGGGGTAAGAGGAGGGAGTTAGTAGGTAGGGGACAGGCGAGGCAGTAGGAGGGATGAGTGCGGAGGTAGGTAGGTAATGTGAGGTCACTGGTAACTACAACTTCACCTCTCATTACTCTACCCACCACTCCACACTGCTCACCCTCTCACTACTTTAACTAAACATAAATAAATGGAGAAAATAACGGGGACAGTGAATATTCCTATTCTACTCAAACACAGTTTATTATTAAGTCTTTGTACAATAATATATTTGGGAACAGGAGAACATTATTGTGGTTTAGATAAATGGGATGGTACACATAAGCAGTGAGACAGGGAAATACAATCAACTTGACCAAAATGAATGTAACTTACAATATTGTACAGAGGACAGTTCACTACAGGAACTAAGCCACAGGTCCCAAGACCTACACAGCACGAGTACTGCGCCAAGCCAGTACTCTGCCCAATGCCTCCAACAGTCTCCTCCAGAGACTTCAGCCGCCTTATCCCGAGCCCTGCACCCCAGCAGCAGCTCCGCTCGAATCTCTTGATCATGCTCTTCCTTGGGCTTTTATGGTGGTCCAAGCACCCTCCACAACCACGTGTTGCGACCTGACGCCTAGGTCTGAGGCGTCAAGAACAAAAGACCTCAGACGTGGGCGTGGCTACAGACGTTTTGCCAAGGCAAGGTGTGACCATATAATTGGTTAAATTAGGTCTCCCCAGAGACCTCACAAGCCCAGCTGGACTACATCACAGCAGGTGTTGACTAGTAGGAGCTAGTAGTGACCCCGTGAGCAGGTGTTGACTAGCGGGAGCTAGAAGTGACACTAGTCCCTTACCATTCTTCACCACACCCCATTTATCTATTAATATTAACTATTAGTGAGGGTTTTAGTGGACTTAAAGAGCGGGCGTGCACCAGGCACCTGGTCCTTCAAGTTTCGTGTACGAGGGTAATACCAGCAAAAAAAAATAAACGGAGGCACAATCCCGTGACTAGTCGATGGTTCAGGACAGATCGAAACGTCGTTACAAGGTTGTTTGTGTGAACCTGGCTCAGGCGAGTCATCACTGACCACCAGGTGTAGTGGTTAGGTTAGGTAAAGTTCGTCAGGAAACAGGACACGTGTTTCCTGACGCGGGTGGGGACAGTAAGAGAACACTATCAACATCCGGGGTCCCAGACTATTCAACATCTTACCAGACGATATCAGAAACATGGTTGGAACAAGTGTAAAGCCTTCAAGAGGAAACTGCACATGTATCTTCACCAGGTGCCAGATCAACCAGACTGTGATGGATATGTGGGGCAGCGGGCGTCCAGCAGCAACAGCCTGGTTGATCAGGTAAGCACCGAACGAGCCTGGCCCATGGCCGGGCTCTGAGAGTAGTTACTCTTGAAACTCTTCAAAGGTAAAAGGCATATGATGACCCGCCGTTGGGGCTTTTGGTCATCTGACTGAGGCGTTCCTCTGGCTTACCGATCCACCCCTTGAAAAAATTATGGTCAATTTTAACCATTTAGCTGTAGTGTTATCCCTTAGTGTTTTTATGGGAAATATAGAGGAGGATAGTGTGTGTACTGAATTTCAGAAGTTTGTGTGTTCACCTTGACTGAGGTTAGAAAGTAAACAGTCTCCTTTTTACAGATTTGACAGCGGAGCACACAGAGCTCAGTTCTAATGAATCCATCTTGGAAACAGCATGGGGGGGGGGGGGGGAAATGAATGAAAATAGAGAAAAGGTAAAGAAAAAAATTAGGAGAGAAGGTCAGGGAGGTAGCTCATTCTGAGAATCACTTTGGAAGGTGGCCCACTTCCTGGCACTATGCAAAGCCGTGATCCCACCGTACTGGCACTCTGTGTGACTGCTGTCATCACCTCCCACAAGTAACCACCTAGGCTAAGTAAGTTTATTTAGACACACACACACACACACACACACACACACACACACACACACACACACACACACACACACACACACACACACACACACACTCACACTCACACACTATCTTGTATAGTAACACGAACGTAAATTACCCAAGATAACCCCCTCCCCCCCCCCTCCAAAAAAAAAAAAGTCAGTGATTGTTTCCATTGAGGCTCTGATAGTAGACCTCCCCACAGCTTCACCCTGCTTATGTTTTGTATTGCATTTATAAACCAGTAGTGGGCGAAACGTCTGCAGAATAAGAATACACAGATGTCGCACAGGTGTGTAATTTATCATGTCAGTATTATGTACCACTGAGATGCACCTGTTCCTACACAATAATAGTGAAGGAAGTCTGCACAGTGTGAGCAGAACTCTGCTGCACTGCAGACGTCCTAACAATTATTCTACTGTTAAAAAATATAACTAAATGGGTAAAACAGTTTGAATATTCAAAATATTACTCAGTAAGAGGTTCATTACAGTCTTGAACTGTCTCTACAAGTTGTATCATATACTTGTACAAACATTTTATTTATGCAATTTCTTCGTCTTCACTTCCTACCCCCTTCCCCTCTTCTCTCCTACCCATCCGTCACCTCAGCCTTTCTTGCCCTTCCTGTCTGTCACCTCAACCCCTCTTGTCCCCTCTTTCCTCACTGGCTTCTTTATCTTCTCTCCCTCTTTCCCCATATTGCCTTCCTTATCTTACCTTCCCCTTTCCCTCACCCCTAAGAAACACAGTTGAGATAAACAGAGGTCACAGTGGAGGTCAAGATTATGTAACAGCTGGAACCCTGACCTCCATGCTAAGGCTTCCCATCCTCCCCTCCCCTCCACGCTTCCTCCTCCTCCAGCAGTTTGGTTCTCTACTATCAGGGCAGCTGCATCTGAAAGGGGGGTGAGGGAGGGGATGCTAGTCTTGTCAGACTACACCGGATACATCAAATAGAGACAGGAAGAGGGAGTAGGAGGGACTAGGGAGAGAAAGTAGGGAGGATTAGGGTGAGGTAGTAAGACTATATATAATGTAAGCTGATATATATCAGTGTGGGAAACAGATGAGGAAGCTGGAGCTTCCCCATCTCACATGGCACTTTTAACGACAAATATTAGTTACCATTTAAAATATTTTAAAATTGGCTTAAATATAAATTCCCACTATCACCTTGCTACTAGCCAACCACTACTATCTTGTTACTAGCCATCTACTGCCATCTTGTTACTAGCCATCTACTGCCATCTTGTTACTAGCCAACCACTATCATCTTGTTACTAGCCAACCACTATCATCTTGTTACTAGCCAACCACTACCATCTTGTTACTAGCCAACCACCACCATCTTGTTACTAGCCAACCACTATCATCTCGCAACCACCACTGAGTGGGTGGGTACCAGGTGTGTGGGCTAATCCTCAGCAGATAGGACTGATGACTGACAGAAAAGTTCATTGAGGCGGGTTAGGTGAATAATGGAGGCAGGGTGGGCAGACTGAATAGGTGGCCTGCAAGCAGGTAGGGTTGTGTGGGCAGGAGCACCAGGCAAGCAGGTAGGGTGGTGTGGGCAGGAGCACCAGTCAAGCAGGTAGGGTGGTGTGGGCAGGAGCACCAGTCAAGCAGGTAGGGTGGTGTGGGCAGGAGCATCAGGCAAGCAGGTAGTGGCGTAGGAAGGAGCACCAGGCAAGCAGGTAGGGTGGCGTGGGTAGGAACACCAGGCAAGCAGGTAGGGTGGTGTGGGCAGGAGCACCAGGCAAGCAGGTAGTGGCGTAGGCAGGAGGACCAGGCAAGCAGGTAGGGTGGCGTGGGCAGGAGCACCAGGCAAGCAGGTAACAGGCGATGATCGGCACTCTGGGCGGAAACACGGAGGGAAGGTCCCGAGGCTGTGTTGTGGAAGGTGTATGGGCGGCGAGGTGGGAGGTGTAACAGGGACTGGTATTGCAATGGGAGCCTGTAGTGGGCGACAGTGTCGGGTAAGAGCACCAGGTGGGCGGGTGGTGGGTGTCAAGTTACATAAGGGTGGGTGGGATAAGCGTTATCGTGGAGTCCGTTACCCCCCTTACACACCATCCCACACCAGTCATGGTGTGAAGTGGGATGAGGATGGATGGAATACGCCAAATTAATCTTAGGTGCAGTAACGGAACATTGTATCAACATCCGTAATCCCGGACTATTCAGCATCTTATCAGAAGATATCAGACGCACTGCTGTACAAGTTCTCAAGAGGAAACTGGACAATTATCGCTAGTAAATGCTTGGTCATTCAGGCTGAAGGATATGTGGGCCAGAGGGCCTGGAGGTTACCTACCTGGAGGTTATTCCGGGGATCAACGCCCCCGCGGCCCGGTCCACGACCAGGCCTCCCGATGGATCAGGGCCTGATCAACTAGGCTGTTACTGCTGGCCGCACGCAGTCCGACGTACGAGCCACAGCCCGGCTGATCCGGCACTGACTTTAGGTATCTGTCCAGCTCTCTCTTGAAGGCAGCCAGGGGTTTATTGGCAATTCCCCTAATGCTTGATGGGAGGCTGTTGAACAGTTTTGGGCCCCGGACACTTATGGTGTTTTCTCTTAGTGTACCAATGGCGCCCCTACTTTTTATTGGCGGCATTTTGCATCGCCTGCCCAGTCTTTTACTTTCGTAGGGAGTGATTTCTGTGTGCAGATTTGGGACCATTCCTTCCAAGATTTTCCAAGTGTAGATTATGATATATCTCTCCCTCCTGCGTTCCAACGAGTACAAGTCAAGTGCTTCCAAGCGTTCCCAGTAGTTAAGGTGCTTGACAGAACTTATACGTGCAGTAAAGGATCTCTGTACACTCTCTAGATCTGCGATTTCACCTGCTTTGTATGGAGATGTTAATGTACAGCAGTATTCCAGCCTAGAGAGAACAAGTGATTTGAAAAGGATCATCATGGGCTTGGCATCTCTCGTTTTGAAAGTTCTCATTATCCATCCTATCATTTTCTCTGCACGTGCGATCGTGGCACTGTTGTGATCCTTGAAAGTGAGATCCTCAGACATTACTACTCCCAGGTCCCTTACATTATTTTTCCGCTCTATTGTATGGCCGGAGTCAGTAGTATACTCTGTTCTAGTTATTATCTCCTCCAGTTTCTGTTTCCAACAGAAACAGCCTGGCTGACCAGACAAGCACTAGACAAGCTTGGTCTAGGACTGGCAGTAGAAAAACTTTCGAAACTCAGAAGTATGCAACTCGTATAGTAACAACAGAAGCGGCAACAATGTCAGCAGAAGTAACAGCAGTAACAGCAACTACAACAGCAATAGTGGCAGCAGCAGCAGCAACAACAATAATAATAGTCATCAGAAGTAGCAGCAGTAACAGCAACTAGGGCAAAAGAAGCAATAACTCAGACAAAACAGAGGACACCCAGCCAGCTAATTTAATGCAGACACCTATTCTCGTGCCAAATTCCCCGTGCAGTAAATATAGCCCCGGAATGTGACACGGTGCCCCGACAATGCTAACTTGCTGGCAGGTGGTGCTCCAGGCTCTGGCAGCTGGCTCCCTCCCCCCGGTGTCACACTGGCACCTATCCCTCCAGCCAGTGTGCCATACACTGGCACCCATCCATCAGGTTTTCATTACTCTGGTTACCACCTCCCCGCCTTGTCGGTGATAGCTAAGCTCAATTAATTTTATAATCAGTCCTTTTCTTGAGTGTGCAAGAAAAAAGTTTCCCTCGAGGCACTAGTGCTTGACTTGGCACAGTGCCACAAGAGGGCAAACGTTGCCACCGCCACACGTGACACTGCCTCACCTGAGTTACATTATACACATTCGCCCAGTATATTTACACGCGCGCGAGAGCCCCCCTTCCCCAAGACGAGTGTCTTCTTGGCACACCTTGTTTCCGTGTATACTTCCGGTGCTCTATGAGGTCGATGGGAGGGATGATGACTCCATGACACTTACTGTTTTCTTAGTGTATTTGAAGCCGGTTCACCATCTGGGAAAGACCCGGACCGGGACAATACCGGCAAACCTGCACTTTTAGTGTCGTGTAGTACCGGGATCGGCCAAAAATATCGGAATCGTCCCATCACTGTGAATTATAATAATGAAGGTATTGTTGCCTTGGGTGAAACATCTGCAGATTAAGCAAGACAGTGAGGCCTCACGGAATACCTTCGCCTGGCGAAACGTGCTAGAAGCTCTTATCAGTATCGTTGTTCGGGGAAATGGAGAAGAGAGGCTCACACAGTAGCACTGAAGAAACAAATCCTGGAGGTCTTGTGCCATGTTGAATCCACAGAGGTAAACAGTGGATTCCCACCCCAAAAAGCGAGCCGTTCATTTTCTTGTTCAAATACAAGCCGTGTTTGACCTTGCATCCTCAGGAAGGAATAGTGAAGACTGAATTTTGTGTGCGAGGATAAAATTGTTCGAGGTGCAAAGGGAACCTCACCATAAACATTGGTAGCAGCTACTCTTGATATAAAAGCAATGTGGAGGTCAACACTCGCGCCACTTTCAGGTCTGCCTCAGTATTTTCACATAGACTCCTCTTGTAAAAAAAAAATGACTATCGGCAAACAGTTTATATCAATGTATTTTTCGAAAATTGTAAGTTACATTTTTGTACTATTACTGTTATTAATGAATTACTGTACTTCTCTTACTGTTGTTATTGAACTAATTTGTTTCCATTGATTTTTACACATTTAGTCATTAGCTTTGTGCATTATACAGTTCGGCCAGCAGTAATAGCCTGGTTGATCAGGCCCTGATCTACCAGGCGGTCTGGTTAAGGGACTGGGCCGCGGGGGTGTTGACCCCTGGAACATCCTCTGGATAGGTAGATAGTGTGTAACAGTGGGTTAGCGTGTATGCTAACCCACCAACGTGAGTGTGTACTCACACTGGTGGCTTGGCATGCACGTTCGTCAAGAAGGGCTTGCTCTGGGTATCCCTCAGCCACTCCTGGGGTGCACCAAAGCGAGTCTTTATGAGAGTTTTCCCAGGAGGAAAAGTGGGGTTGAGGGTAGCGTGTGGAGGACCTACCAGTAGCTGTAGCATAGTGACTTGCTCCAGGTAACCTCCAGGGAGGGCGAGAGGGAGGAAAGCAGGATGTTATTGTGGAGATGTTTGTAAACATTACGTGACTCTCCATTCATATATGAATAAACAGTTCTTTATTCACCTTCTGGTATACGTGTAGTTGGAGCTCCATCTCTTGGTCCCGGCCTTTTAACCGCAACTCGATAAGCATAATGCTTCTCAAGTGCCTTCCTCCCCGCGCTACCGCTGCTAGTTGGTCCTAGAATTTGGTCCTCGTTACCGTACTCAAGAATTAAAAATAAAGAGGATTGGATGACGTATTCTCGAGTTTCAGGCGAGATGATATCTTCTGGACTGTGATACCTACGTCGGTGTACGAGCAGCAATAGCCTCGCCCATCAGGAGTCCTAATTAGGGACCGAACATAAGGAGAAACACCAACAGGCCTACTGGCCCATTCTTTTCAAATCCTTCTCAGACCCAAACCACTAACAAAAATATTTGCCCGACTTATTTTCAATGCTACCTAAGGAATATTGTCATTGTTAAACTAAATATGATAAATCAGCAGTTTGCTGTTACCTTATTGTAGAAGCAGGGAGAGTGGAAGGTTGATAACCCAAGAACCATCACCACAATGACGACCTACCACACCTGGCTTATAAATCTTTCCCATATAATTAGGGAAGGTTGCCTCATCAACCCTTCTCAACCTTTCGTCAGATGAGCTGGTGAGGCGGGGCCCCTCACAACCGGGGCAGGTCGCCTCACAGCCGGGGCGGGGCGCCTCACAGCCGGGGCGGGGCGCCTCACAGCCAGGACAGGCCGCCTCGCAACCAGGGCAGGCCGCCTCACAACCGGGACAGGCCACCTCACAACCGGGGCGGGTCGCCTCACAACCAGGGCGGGTCGCCTCACAACCAGGACGGGCGGCCTCACAACCGGGACGGGCGGCCTCACAACCGGGACGGGCGGCCTCACAACCGGGACAGGTCGCCTCACAACCGGGACAGGTCGCCTCACAACCGGGACAGGTCGCCTCACAACCGGGACAGGTCGCCTCACAACCGGGACAGGTCGCCTCACAACCGGGACAGGTCGCCTCACAACCGGGACAGGTCGCCTCACAACCGGGACAGGTCGCCTCACAACCGGGACAGGTCGCCTCACAACCGGGACAGGTCGCCTCACAACCGGGACAGGTCGCCTCACAACCGGGACAGGTCGCCTCACAACCGGGACAGGTCGCCTCACAACCGGGACAGGTCGCCTCACAACCGGGACAGGCCGCCTCACAACCGGGACAGGCCGCCTCACAACCGGGACAGGCCGCCTCACAACCGGGACAGGTCGCCTCACAACCGGGACAGGCCGCCTCACAACCGGGACAGGTCGCCTCACAACCGGGACAGGCCACCTCACAATAAATTACATCAGCGCTGTTTACAGGAGACTTTTTTTTTTAATTTCCGCTCTTGAAATAATTAAATTAGACAAGTCCCGTTTTTAGACGATGTGGATTTTTCCTCGTCTATAATTAAACCAAATTATAATTTTTTTTAAATATGAGGACAAATGTCTATTTCGAGAAATTCTTTAATATTATTTGAAGTGCATAATGGAGTGTTATAATTATTGGTTGGAAATCATATCTGTGATTATAATAATCACTAACAATTATTCAAAGTAATCAATTAATCTTCTTATAGTGGTTTTGAAAACTGACAAGTTGAAGAAACTTTATTGAGGAAACGTTTCGCCAGCCAGTGGCTTCTTCAGTCCAGTAAATAGAAGAACGGTGTAAGAAGAGGAGGAGTGTGAGGTAGTCAGTCCCTCCGACCATATGCTGTACTCTCTTTAAGACTGATAGACTGAACAGTTTCCAGGCTGAGGGACTGATTACCTCATCTTTTGTATGTAATTCGACACATTATGTCCTTGATAAAGCCACTGGATGACGAAACGTCTACAAATAAAGATACCCAGATGTTTCACGCGTCTAATTTTTCACCTTGTCAGTATTGTATGCCATTTATACACAGTTATAACTCGACCAATAAAGACGTAAAGTAAGTGAACATTGAACGTTGAACTGCTTTTATAGCAAGTAATGACTTAATTAGAAATCAGGGAGCAGTTAGGTGTTGTATAAGCCAAGTGACCGTCAACTAGTGTGGTATAAACCATGGTGGTATAAATCTTGGTAATGTATACCGACACATAGGTTTAGAAAGACACGTCAGAAAACACTACGACATATTTATTAGAAAACGTTTCGGTCGTGGGACCTTGATCACTTGAGAAGTGATCAGGTCCCAGGACCGAAATGGTTTCTAATGTGTTCTAGTGTTTGTATCTGTCTAAAACAGTCCCTCCAGGCTGAGGGACTGACCATCTCAAGTACTTTTTCTGCAAGGTTCATGGACTGATTTCATCTTTAATTTCACTACGGATGCTGCCTCTGTATTTGAAGAAGCCTACCGTGTAGGCGAAACTTTTCGTCAGTAAGGATGCCTAACTGTTGCACATGTCATAATCCTCAGTCATGGTATGGTCGCACCTTAGTACGATGTTACTAGTCTCGGTTGACACAACTGGTTCTAGCAGTCCACTCTCTCCCTCTCCCTTCCTACTCTTCGTCTCTCCCTCGCCTCCCATTCTACGTCTCCATCTCTTCCTCCCGGTTATGGACAACCGGTTTCTCTTCGTTGTCCTGACAAGTTCAAAGTCTCTCTTTGCCTCGTGTTTCGTTCAGTCTCCAATCACGGTTACCCTTTCCTTACCCAAATATCTCTCTCTCTCTCTCTTTCTTTCTCTCTTTCTCTTTCTCTCTTTCTCTCTTTCTCTCTTTCTCTCTTTCTCTCTTTCTCTCTTTCTCTCTTTCTCTCTCTCTTTCTCTCTTTCTCTCTTTCTCTCTTTCTCTCTCTCTTTCTCTCTTTCTCTCTTTCTCTCTTTCTCTCTTTCTCTCTTTCTCTCTTTCTCTCTTTCTCTCTTTCTCTCTTTCTCTCTTTCTCTCTCTCTCTTTCTCTCTTTCTCTCTCTCTTTCTCTCTTTCTCTCTCTCTCTCTCTCTCTCTCTCTCTCTCTCTCTCTCTCTCTCTCTCTCTCTCTCTCTTTCTCTCTCTCTCTCTCTCTCTCTCTTTCTCTCTCACCTTGGTGCCTTTGGACTGATCAAAACAAATTGTACCCTGACCCCACGGAAATTAAATTGTTGAAGCCTCAGCCTGAGCCTTTCGATACGTGTGTGGGGGCGTGTGTGGGTGGGTGGATGTTGGGGGCGTTGGGTGTTAGTGTTACATAGCGTCTTTCACACAGCCTGATTGATCAGGCTGCCACCAGGGCATTGACCTCAGGGGTGGTCTACAGAGCGGGTAGGGGTTCTCATAAGTGTATAGAACTATATCTAGGGGAAGATGGAGGGGGGGATACCTTTGACGGGGGTTTCGAGAGTTTTGCTGTTCCCACAGCCCGGCCCTATTCCAGGCTTGCCCAGTTATTCTTCTCAAGAGACAGGCTGTGTAAAAACAAGTATTGTAGATAGTCGTTTTGAACGTTACCTTTCTATAAGAACTGACCTTAGCTGGAAGTACAGTTCCCTTTGTAATCGATTAGCTTTTGTATCACCAGAGGTCTGTGATACCTTTAATATCGCCACTGTCACTGCCCTGGTGGAAGCCTGATCAACCAGGCTGTGTGAAAGACGCTGTGTAACACTAACACCCACAAGAGGGAGCTGGACAGATACTTAGTCTGTGCCGGATCAGCCGGGCTGTGGTTCGTACGTTGGACTACGTGTGGCCAGCAGTAACAGAATGGTTTATCAGGCCCTGATCCACCGGGAAGCCTGGTCGTGGACCTGGGGCGTTTATCCCTGGAATACCCTCCAGGTAGACTCCAGGTTAAGGTCTGTGATACCCTAGTATCCCCAATATCTGATTAAATACTTGTGAATAAACTAGAATCAACACGGTTTTAGAATTAGTTTCAGTTTGATTAAAATCTAGACGTTCTTGGAGAATCTTCAGACTTTCTTTGAATCATCTAGCCTCGGAATCTAGCAAATTAAGCCACACCTAAGCTTAAGCATCCTTTAATATGAAGCGGTAAAACCAGAGCAGCCTTAGCATCAGCTGTAGTTTACTAAATCATACGTCCGTGCCGAGAACACGGGTAATTGGTGTGTTTCATCTTACCTGTACGTTGGGCCACCTGGAGCATCCGTTGCTCAGCCTCCAGGAGCACCCTTCACCGCTATGGTCGATACTTCCCTTGGGTTGCTGTGGAGTTCTCGCCTTTGTCTACCCTGTTGGGTGGCATTCTTTCGCCTCGCTCGAGATCTGCTCCCGACACCTTAAAAGATATAAAGGTCAGAAACATTGTGTTTCCATCTTCGTGCATGGTGTCATGAGATGCTGGCATCATGGAGGGGGAGTAAGAGATAGGGGATGGAAGGAAGGAGCAGCAGAGAAGGGTAAGAACCAAGTAAATACATCTTGGAAATAAATGGTATAAAATACCGACACGATAAACACAAATGCAGTATAATGTGATCCTTTATTGACAACGTTTCGCCCACACAGTGGACTTTATCAAGATAGAAACAGATCAACCTGGGTAAATGTACACAAATAACCCGCACATAAAGAGAGGAGCTCTTCTTTGTATTTCACTGGCTCCTCCTCCTCAATTTTTTACTATAATACTACTACTACTACTACTACTACTACTACTTCCTCCTCCTCCTCCTCCTCCTCCTCCTCCTCCTCCTCCTCCTCCTCCTCCTCCTCCTCCTCCTGCCTATATATACCCGTCCTGCTCCACTTCTCGTTAGTGTGACTGTAAATGGTCCAAGTCGGACCGAAACGTCGCCGTAAGCTCCTCTCCACTATGTGCGGGTTATTTGTGTATCGTTCCAGTCACGGTATTGTGCCTTTTTTTATTTTGGGTAAATGTACACGAGTATATAGATATATAGGGTGAAGTCAAGCCTATCCAGCTTCTCAACTTTACTCTCCACACTATATATACTCTCTACCCAGGTAGATATGTTTGTGACTTTATCAAGTCCACTGTGTGGGCGAAACGTTGTCAATAAAGGATCGCATTGTACTGCATTTATTTTTCCATAAATATACGTCGAAGACTGTTATTGTTGGGACATTTGACTTTGCTTGTTACTGGCGCTCGTCAGCACCAAGACTGAGTAACTGCCTCATCCTTTTTCATATAGATCTGCAACATTTCCTTGTATTGATACAGTCACTTGATGGCGAAACGTCTACAAATAAAGATACCCAGATGTTGCACATGTGCCTAAATCTTTATCTTGTTTATGAATTGTATAGCATTCATATAAAAGTTGATAGATCTACCCAGGACGATATTGTGTCCCAATATGAAGGTGTTCTACGGTTGTTTGTTTGTCGTACGCTATCTGGATCCAGCGTAAAAATAAACTGGACACCGGCTGGAAAAGCCTGGAAAGTGAAACAAAAGAGGGAAGAGAGGAGTATAAAGATGGAGGAGGATGGCAAGGAGAGGCGCGGGGAAACAGGGGAGGGGGAGGGAGGAAGAAGAAAGGGAGAGCATCTGGAAGGCGTGTGAGAGAGAGCAAGGGAGTACTAGCTAGAGGGGGCAGGATGTACAGGGAGTAACCAGGATAATAAGACCAGATTACTCTAATTTAGCAGGGTGCGTGAGGGTCGAGGAGAGGCAGAGGAAAGAGGAGGAGGAAAGAGGGTGAGGAGGACAAATGAACAGGGAGAGAGAAGAGGAATGAAAGCAATGACTTACCGAAAAATCCAAAGAAGGGGCACAGACAAAAGAATGTACAGGCAAGAAAGGCAGTGTTTCGTTAGGAATCCATACACGTCACTTGGTGTCACGTCACTTGGTGTCACGTTACTTGGTGTCACGTCACGCGGATCTTTAAACACACTCGATAATGGAATAACCGCTGGCTTAACACAGCTACGTATTAAATCCTATTAGCAAAAACTGTGAATCATTACGTAGTGAATCGTAAAGGCGTGGATATTGTTACTGGTATTGTCACTGGTATTGTCAAGTCAAGACCGTCATGGGTAAGCACTAAACCCGTATGTGGTGTTATTGTCTGGGCATAACATGCTACCTAAGATCCGATCTCCTTAAATTCTGTACCGTGAGAGCCGTATGGTCCCTAAGAGTTTAGAGCTTTCTTCTGAATATACCGTGAACGATGTAGCGTGAGAGGGGGTTAGTTTGATCCAAAGGGAAGGGTAGTTCCAGTTCCTAAGATAAAGAGCTTTTCACCATTATCGTGGCAATTACATACTCGCCCAACTGCGCTTGTAAGAACGGAAATGCAACTGGTGGTGGTGGTAGTAATGGTGGTGATGGTAGTGGTGATGGTGGTGGTGGTAGTGGCAGACAGATATGGGAGTAGAAATATCAAAAGTTATTAACTGTGTAATTGTTAATAAATTAAACACGTGTGCAATACTTGGGTCTCTTTATTGAGAAAACGTTTCGCGACACAGTGGCTTCATCAGTCCTATACAAAGAAGAATGGTGAAGACCAGAAGGAGTTTGAGGTAATCAGTCCCTCAGCCTGGAGTCGATATAATCAGCCCATCAGTCTTGAAAAGAATATTTGATTATACGAGACACTCTTGTTGGTAGTGTAGGGAGTCTGTCCTGGTATTGTGATTTGCTTTATTTAAAGGAGTAGGTATATCAACACTGTTGCTACACTATTATATATGATAGTTACACAGTGGGAACAGAGCTGTGTTTCAGAAGTTGTTTTCCATCATACAGGACTGGGATCATGCAAGGTTTTGAAATCTCCGCTTTGCGGTGGGGAGAGCGAGAAGCTGTATGGTTTCCCGAGTGTTTGGCTTACCTAGAAGTGGGACAAACGTGGGGACGAAGGCAAGATTGAGTAATAAAATGATGCAATGGTTTCCCCTGACGAAGGTATGGAAGAGGCTGTGGGAGAGAGTGAGGGAAGGAAGGTAGAAGGCGCGGAGATGGTAGAGGTGGCGTGGAGGGCTGGCTAGGGAGAGGGCTGGAGGGTCAAGACCAAACACCAGGTGACGACCCTCGGGGGGCTCCACACAAGCTGCAGACGATGAAAGAGAGAGTAAGGGTGTAGCAGTAGTCACCACGATAATGTAGCTGGTGAAAATGCTGGCGGTACTGCTGCGTAGTAGTGGTGCCAGTGCTTCACCTTTATACTAACTACTATTGCTGATGGTGGTGGGTTGTGCTACTGTAGTGTCAGGCTGGTGTTCGCTCAACCTCTTGAAGCTTGTTGGAGGCACTAAACCTTGTTGTAGGGCCCCTAAATCTTGCTATTAGGCACTTAAAGCTTATTACCGGTCTCTTTAAGCCCATTTACGGGGGTCCATAATGTTTGTAGCAAGACTTAGACGTTGCTGAAGCTCGTTGGGAGCCTTACCAGTGTGCTGGGAAGGTGATGTGAAGTTTGGGTGTGGTTGTTGTCGGTGGTGGTGAGGATGGTAGTGACATTACAAGCTAATTAAAATGATTACAATGAATGCCTAATTAATTTATTGATTCTGGTCCAATTTAATATTAACATAAAAGTATTTTCCCGTATAGTTTGGAGCCCCGGCTGGCAGTGCATCGTAGATGCTGTCAGGAGAATGTTGGGAAGGCTTAGTTACTGTCCCGGATTGCTACGTAGATTATTACAGAGGACGTATGCACATTGTGCTGATATAAATGACAGTTATTGTTGGCGTGTCCAGCGGGTTGACCGAAGGGATGGAAGTAGGGATGGGGGGGGGGTGAATGAGTGAGGGAATGTTGGCACTGAGACTTGAGGGAAAGAGGAATGCGAGCAAGAGGGATGATATATGAAAAGTGGTTGGAGTATGGAAGGATACCAGCTTGAGACTAAGGAAAGAGAGGGAAGACAGGCTATAGCTCCAGGAGTTAGAAAAGTCTCTGGTGGCTAATGCTCTCTCTTCACACGGCGAGGGTCTGGGTTCGATTCCCAGCCAAAGTAGAAACATTGGGCATGTATTTTATACCTGTTGCCTACGTTCACCCATCAGTAAATGGGTACCTGGGCGTTAGTCGACTGGTATGGGTCGGATCCTGGGACAAAACTGACCTAATTTGTTAGGTAAGACACATATGCAACAGTTGGGTATCTTTATTTCGAAACGTTTCGCCTACACAGTAGGCTTCTTCAGTCGAGTACAGAAAAGTTGATAGAAGCAGAAGATACTTGAAGACGATGTAATCAGTCCATCACCCATTTCAATGTTGACCTAATTTGCCCGAAATGCTCAGCATAGCAAGGGGCTTTCTATATAGTAATATGCCATTCATGTCAGCTAGGCCTGTATACCATTTTACATGTACTTGTAATAAATAAAGCTATATTATGTGAAGAGGGAGAAAGGGACGGGCAAGCAGGCAAAGGGATGTGGGTGAGGAAAACACGGGGTTATGTGAGAAGGATTGAAATAGATAAGGACGGGTAAATCCCAGCCCTCGTATGAAAATAAGAACATAAGAAAGAAGGAACACTGCAGCAGGCCTACTGGCCCATACGAGGTAGGTCCAAGTCTCCTATCGGCTTAAACAATGCCCCAACCTAGTCAGGGCAGGTCACATTCACTTAAGGAAGGAACACGGCAGTTGCCCTAGTAGCACAAGCTAATCGGGTCCAACTCACACCCACCCACATCTAACCTATTTTTAAAACTACACAACGTTTTAGCTTCTATAACTGTACTTGGGAGTTTGTTCCACTCGTCCACAACTCTATTACCAAACCAGTGCTTTCCTATATTCTTCCTGAATCTGAGTCCTGTCTAGGCTAGATATTTTCAGCACGTTATTTACATTTCCTTTATTTATTCCTGTCTTCCATTTATACACCTCTATCATATCCACCCTGATTCTACGCCTTTCTAGAGAGTGCAGATTCAGGGCCCTCAGTCTATCCTCATAGGGAAGATTTCTGATACATGGGATCATCTTTGTCATCCTCTTTTGTATGTTTTCCAGAGCATTTATATCCATTCTGTAATACGGTGACCAGAACTGAGCAGCCTAGTCTAAATGAGGTCTAACCAAGGATATATAGAGTTGAAGAACAACCCGAGGACTCTTATGCTTTTTGATATGAAGCCAAGGATTCTGTTAGCTTTATTGCGAACACTTATGCACTGTTTTCTTTGTTTCAGATTACTGCTAACCAGAACTCTTAAATCTTTTTCGCAATCCGTAATATTAAGATCTACATTATTTAGTTTATATGTGGCATGGTTATTTTCCTGTCCAACATTTAGAACTTTGCATTTGTCTATATTAAACTGCATCTGCCACTTCTCCGACCACTGCATCAATCTATTCAAATCTTCCTGGAGTGCTCTAATGTCCTTGAAAACATCGCAGCCAGATAACATTACTCAGTAAAATGACCTTAGTCACAACACTCCACCTAGGTGTGACCCATTATCTGAAAACGTCAACATGCCTTAGTCTCGCAAGGGAGCGCGAGGTAGACTAGGAAAAGTTTGTTAGGACAACTTGTTCTAGGAAGTGTTTTGCGTTATCTTGAAGTTCTTGTTGTCACAAGATTGGTGGGTGTGTGTTGGGGGAGGGGGTGAGAGTGAGCGGAGTGGGTGTGCGTGTACGCATGAGTACGCCTGTGTACGTACTTTTGGAGAAAGTAGCAGGAACACCTGTGATCACGGCTAAGGGAGACGGTGTTAGGAAGGGGAGAAATGAAGAGACAAGGGACTGTACAGGGAAGTAGGATGACGAACAGGAGTGAGTCAGGCTGGGCTGGAGGAGGGAGTGAAGGTTTCTGGAGGAGGGAGTGGAGGATGCTGGTGGAGGGAGAGTCGGGTAAAGGTAGGGAGTAAAGGAGGGTTGAGGCAGGTGTGGTGGCCGCAGGCAGAGTGAGCTGGCACAATAAAAAGCTGCTAGTCGACTTGATGTGGTGCGGGGGTGGTGGTGTTGATGTGGTGCGAGGGATGGTTGTGGTGGTGTTGATGTGCGGGGAATGGTTGTGGTGGTGTTGATGTGGTGCAAGGGATGGTTGTGGTGGTGTTGATGTGGTACGGGGGATGGTTGTGGTGGTGTTGATGTGGTACGGGGGATGGTTGTGGTGGTGTTGATGTGGTACGCGGGATGGTTGTGGTGGTGTTGATGTGGTACGGGGGATGGTTGTGGTGGTGTTGATGTGGTAAGGGGATGGTTGTGGTGGTGTTGATGTGGTACGGGGGATGGTTGTGGTGTTGATGTGGTGCGGGGGATGGTTGTGGTGGTGTTGATGTGGTACGGGGGATGGTTGTGGTGGTGTTGATGTGGTACGCGGGATGGTTGTGGTGGTGTTGATGTGGTACGGGGGATGGTTGTGGTGTTGATGTGGTGCGGGGGATGGTTGTGGTGGTGGTGATGTGGTACGGGGGATGGTTGTGGTGGTGTTGATGTGGTACGGGGGATGGTTGTGGTGTTGATGTGGTGCGGGGGATGGTTGTGGTGGTGTTGATGTGGTACGGGGGATGGTTGTGGTGGTGTTGATGTGGTACGCGGGATGGTTGTGGTGGTGTTGATGTGGTACGGGGGATGGTTGTGGTGGTGTTGATGTGGTACGGGGATGGTTGTGGTGGTGTTGATGTGGTACGGGGGATGGTTGTGGTGTTGATGTGGTGCGGGGGATGGTTGTGGTGGTGTTGATGTGGTACGGGGGATGGTTGTGGTGGTGTTGATGTGGTACGCGGGATGGTTGTGGTGGTGTTGATGTGGTACGGGGGATGGTTGTGGTGTTGATGTGGTGCGGGGGATGGTTGTTGTGGTGCTGGAGTGATAATCAATTTTGTAATGAATTCAACGCTGCTCTGCAGTAACAGTAGTAGTAGTAAACAAAATATAGCTTAGCTAAGAAAAAATGGTATAGCAAGGCACTGTCCTGTCGCCGTTACTGTTTGTTATCCTCGTAGTAGACGTAGACAAGAACACCAGCCACAGCCTCGCATCATCCTTGTCTGACAGTACTAAAACAAGCATGAAAGACACAACTGACAGCCAGATGTTAAATTCTTCCACTATATTACTACTGCTACTACTACTATTATTATTAGTACATCTCCGTAACTACCATTGCTGCTACTAATACCGTCACTATACCCTGCGTACTTCGCGGGGACAGTCACCCCCGGAAGTGACCACAAGTAACTTACAGGTTACCAGGTAACTTTTTTTTTACCTCCCGTCATGGTTTCATTGATTACTACCAGCTGATGCGTTGTCGAATCCGATATATTTAGAAAGTGCTTGTACAATTCGCTCTTAAAGGATTATATTGTTTTTGTACTGTGAACACCCAGTGGGCAGTCTCGTGATATAACAATGGTAGTGAGGGGGGAAGAGGGAGGGAGGAGTTCGAGGGAAGGAGAGGAGAGGGAATCACAAGTGGAAGGATTGGGGAAGAGGGAGGAGGATGTGGACGTGGAGAAAGGATGAGAGGGGACAGAAGTTTGGGAGGGTTGGGGGGAGGGGGTGCCCACACGCCCGCCGGCAATTACTGACCTCTACTGGACAGGTGCGACCCATTCTCTCTCTCTCTCTCTCTCTCTCTCTCTCTCTCTCTCTCTCTCTCTCTCTCACACACACTCTCTCACTCTCTCTCACACTCTCACACTCTCTCTCTCACACTCTCTCACACACTCTCACACACTCTCACACTCTCTCACACTCTCTCTCACACTCTCTCACACTCTCTCTCACACTCTCACACTCTCACACTCTCTCTCTCTCACACTCTCTCACACTCTCTCACACTCTCTCACACTCTCTCACACTCTCTCACACTCTCTCTCACACTCTCTCACACTCTCTCACACTCTCTCTCACACTCTCTCTCTCACTCTCTCTCTCACACTCTCTCTCACACTCTCTCTCACACTCTCTCACACTCTCTCACACTCTCACTCTCTCACTCTCACTCACTCTCTCACTCACTCACTCAGAAGTCAGCACACCACCACTGGCAATGTTTAACAAACAATAGGCAGGACGATCGTGTATAAACTGAGATGTATCTAAAAATGCTTAGTTATACTTGATAACATAAACACACAAGTTATTAACACAGTGCACCAAACAGCTTCAGTGTTCTGGTGTGAGGTACGACACACCAACTGAAATTACTGGTTTTGCCTTCACCACGAGTAACACTTTGTGATTACAGACAGGTCACTATATGTCGGGTAGCCCCAATACTCTTATTATTATTATTATTATTATTATTATTATTATTATTATTATTATTATTATTATTATTATTTATTACACTGATACTTTTTATCAAACGTATTGTATTGCTAGCACGTACTGGAGTTTTAGTTTGGAAAGGCGGCAGGAATGACCTGATCCTCAGGCCGGGGTGGTGGATTGGTCCATCCACAGGCTGGAGGGACGGCCGGGCTGGCCAGTTCCTTAGGCTGAAGGGGCGGCCGGATCCTCAAGTTGGAGGAACAGCCGGATCCTGAGGCCTTAGGGGGCGGCCAGGTGTGGACCACAGACGAGTGTGGCTAAACTGGTTTATAAACAAGTCTGAGCGCAGCGTTGGTGTGCCGAGTCCTGGCGTACTCTCCCTGACCACAACTCATGCCTGGACTCTCGCTGGACTCCTGACAGGATATTTTAGCTGAATTTATATTTTGCCGCCCAAGCAGTTAGTGTACGCCATATCCATCATCTGGACGGTAGCGCAAGCTTATATGGGTGCGTAAAGGCCTAGGAACTAGGCCTCGAAAGGGTTATCAGGAGTACATTTTGATATGTCTTATTTTTTTCTTATCAATTGTAAGCAAATTTAGGATTTTTGCTCAATACGTCTGGTCTTATTTTCATTAAAATATACGTTTCTCTTCTACTACTACCACAAACTACTACTACTACAACTACTATTACTACTTCTACTACTACTACCACCACCACTACTTTAAATCACGGATCCTCTAAATCGCTATACATGAATGTTAATTTGGAGATGAATGCATTTACACTGTTCTGTGCCCCATGTTTTCCTGTTCTGTGCCCCTCTGGTGTTACCTTCATGGCATCCTGCCGATGATCCTCTCGGGCATTGAATATTTAAATATAAGCCGCCGGGAATATGCTGAATCATTGTTACGTCACCCACATCCACTCATGTCATCCCACATCTGTGTGTCCACGGTCATGTCCACGCCCACGCTCGTGTCCACGCCCTCACTACATGCAGTCTCTTGCTTACCGTCTAAACGCACTCGCTGAGCGCCTCGGTACACTTTACCCAAGCCTTGCCAGCACTTAACACCCACACTTCATTAAGAGGCTCTACTGTAATGAGAAGTGGTCTAGTGAATGCCCAGGTAGCACCCAGGGGAAGCGGGTACTTTTTCTTCCTACTATCCCCACTTTTCCTTCCCCCCTGCCCAACTGGGAAATCTTGGTATCTATTCCCCTCTTATTTCCGTCCAGTTGCGTTCTTTTATACACTTTACCTTTGGCAAGTTTCGGTACTGGGCCAAGCTTGTCTGGTGCTTGCTTGTCAACCAGGCTGTTGCTGTTGGCAGCCCTCTGACCCACATGTCCATCACAGCCTGGTGGATCTGACACCTGGAGAAACTTGACCAGTTTCCTCTTGAAGATGTCTTCCGACAAGATGATGAATAGTCTGGGACCTCGGACATTGATACTGTTCTCTTATTGTACCCACGGCACCCCCACATCTCACCTCATTATGTTGCTATGGCAGTGTGCAGATTTGGAACTACTTTTTACGTACATAGTATCATGTATATCTCCTCTGCTCCAGCGAGTACATATTTAGGACTGAAACGTTCCCTGTAATTTAAATGTTTTATTGGCACTGTGGTGTACGTAATTGATCTGTGTGTGTGTTCTAGCTGTGATGTCTCCCCAGCCCTGAACGGTGTTCCAGCTGTGATGTCTCCCCAGCCCTGAACGGTGTTCCAGCTGTGATGTCTCCCCAGCCCTGAACGGTGTTCCAGCTGTGATGTCTCCCCAGCCCTGAACGGTGTTCCAGCTGTGATGTCTCCCCAGCCCTGAACGGTGTTCCAGCTGTGATGTCTCCCCAGCCCTGAACGGTGTTCCAGCTGTGATGTCTCCCCAGCCCTGAACGGTGTTCCAGCTATGTCGTCTCCCCAGCCCTGAACGGTGTTCCAGCTGTGATGTCTCCCCAGCCCTGAACGGTGTTCCAGCTGTGATGTCTCCCCAGCCCTGAACGGTGTTCCAGCTGTGATGTCTCCCCAGCCCTGAACGGTGTTCCAGCTATGTCGTCTCCCCAGCCCTGAACGGTGTTCCAGCTGTGATGTCTCCCCAGCCCTGAATGGGACCGTCAGCATTGTAGAATTAATGAGAGCACAAGCGACTTGAATGGTGTCACCATTGGCATTATTCCCTTGTTTTGAAAGTTATCATTATCCACTGTCTTCATTAAAATAAACGTTGTTAAAACAGAAAGTATTCAGCGACATTTTTCGAACTGACTTACAAGTCAAGATTTATTAATTATGAAGAGACGTACGCCTTCATTGGTACTCGAAATATTTTTTAACCAAATGTGGGTACTGGAGAAAGAACCTTTACTGGGACAGTATTTCCATCTGTTAAGATCTTTATCAAGTCTTAGAGGATACACGTTTCACATATAAAAAATACTGATAGAGGGGTGTGAGGGGTAATCTTTGGAATGTCAAAATGCTATCTAGTTCCTGGACGGTATGTTTGCCCTATTTTTGTACAACTTTATTGCTAGGGTACAGTGGACTGCTATGTTGAAATTCTGTCTGGTTGCTGGGTAGTATATTTGCCTTAAAGATTATTGCTAAGACTAAGGCAAACATACCACCCAGAAACCAGATAGAATTTGAATATAGCAGTTTAGTGTACCTCTGGCAGTACTACACAGATCGACTGTTGATCACACTCCAACAATTTGACTCTTCTTACTTCTCCCTCTCCTACCAGTATTTATGTGCGTGTGATTTGTCTTGGTAAAAGTCTTAACAGACCGAAACGTTGTATCAAAGATCTTTCTGCAAACCTTTCTCTTAATATACGAGGAGAGAAATCCGTGCGAGTCGTATGACTCCAGAAGTGGTGGTCCTAGCTTCCATCCGCTAATGGAGGCTGTTCCTGTCCACTCACTGTGCTGGGTTCGGTGAAAAAGCATTTGATGTGCTAATTGATGTAACATGTTGTACATGTGCGTATCATAGAAGATGTATGCTGAAGCTGGGGTTGTACTGTGTCCAACAAGGAAGGTTTATTCAAGCTGGCACCTGTGGCAAATTGATTTCGCGTAACTGGGGCGTATAATACAGGTGCTTAGTAAGGCAGTTTTTTCTCAACACTGCGGTATTACAAGGCAGTTTATAACGTTAGTTTAATTACGTCTATAAATAAATGTACTTTTTATATTAATTGCGTCTGCAAATGTATTATATTTTTGACTAATTACATCTATAAATGTACTTTGTTGTACTTTTTTAATTACATCTGTAAATGTACTTTTTATATTTTTATCTCTCCTGTGCGTTTCAAACCTAGCTTCCAGCTTGAGATCCGCGAGTAAATATTGTTTTCTGGGTTGAGTTGAGTGGCAGAATAAATGAATGATTGGGGTCCTGGGGGACGGCTCCCAGGGAAGCCACTAAGCGCACCGGCCACTCTGCTAGAATTACTTTTGGCATTAGACTTGCAGATTAATTAATTAATTTTCATGGTTAATGTTTGTGTATGTCTTGATTACATTTTGTGTGAAAGGGAGATTACGTATTTTTAATTTCCTATTTTTTTTTGTTAAAGGAACAGAGTTATGTTAATGTTACACCGTTTTCGGAATTTTCTATAAAAAAAGTATATTGTTTTTGAAGCGCTTATAACTGTTAATCACGTTAGTGTTCCACCGTTGCGTACGAAAATAAAAATTGCGATACGTCGGTAAGATGAGGTTCTTAACCCGGAGGGTTAAGAACCTAGGGTAACCTAAGAGAGTGCGTCATCAAGGACTGTCTTATTTCCGTTGTGGTCTTTCAATCTTGTCCCCCAGGATGCCACCCACACCAGTCTACTAGCATCCAGGATACCTACTTACTGCTAGGTGAACATTGACAGCAGGTGTCTGTGTGGACACAACAGAACTACTGCTGCTATTTCATTGTTAGTTTACCCAGTGTTTTTCATACTTGATAGTTTCTGGCAGAATTCATCTTTAATGTAAAATTTACTCGAGGGGAACATCAGCCCTCATTGGTCGTTAGAGAGGATGGGGGGGGGGGATCTTACACCAGAAACTGGTCTGAAAACAGATATAACCTGATAAATTAGACACGTTGAAGATATCCAAGTGTTGCACATGTCTAATTTATCAACTTGTCGGTTCTCTGAATCATTCATCTACAGATATAACTTATGTTTTGATTTTTTAAGCATTTCACCATCCATATATATGAAGGCTCTTTTGAATGGCCAGTATAGCACATTTTTTTTCACAGTAACATTAGTGATCATTCCGTGACTTTTTTTTTCACAATTACTCGTGAATCTCTGTCCGACGCGTGCGCTGGGTAATTGCCTGAACTTGTTTTGTAGAGAATACATTAGGGAAAAACTGACTTGCTTCGAGTGGGAGGGAGAAACCGGTTTACATCGCTGGAGAGGGGGAGGATACAACAGGGGGAGAGGGGAGTGTGTGGGGGGAGGGAGAGATTTTTAGTTATGGAATATCGTTCGATGCGGATCTAATCGTATGAAAAACCGCTCACAAGGAGAGAGAACACACGAGAGGGAAAGAAGGTTGACGATTATGCAGATAGAGAAGAAAGCAGCCAAACAGGCAGGCTTGCAATGAGTGAAGCAGGGAACTCGGGTTCATGGCCAACCAACGCCGGGGGGCCTGCCTACCCTTGCAATTTGCCCGCCCACAACATCCCTCCTTCAACATCCCTCCCTGACTCTTATTTTGGGGCTTCTGCTACCCTCCCAGGCGTGGAGGTGAAAGGGTTTTGGGTTGATTAGGGGATTACGCACAGCCACTGACCCTTGTAGTGACTAGTTGTTCGTGGGGTTGACAGGGGTCGTGCAGGCGAGAAGTTGACGCAATAAGGGAGATAATAGGTAGTTTATTTAGTGGGATGTGGAGAATAATCTGTAGTCATTTTTAATTGAGGGGTAATTGGATAGATGGAGCTGTTTCATTTGAGGAATGGTTCCGGAGATGATCACTTCACAGACCCGTCTTTGACGAAGCCTCGTGGTTGCTGTCACTGTTGCAGCGTACAATTTGTAGCCCATCGTAGGTTGAACTGGATCTATTTGTAGGAACATGCGAAGTTCATAGTCTGCTACTGGAGATTTTAAGTCTAGGCTACATTAAATGTTTATTTTATATTAGCTCAGGATAGCTAGATTAGCACAGTGCTAGATCCACAAGGATTTATCTCCTACTATACTGCCAAGCAACAGTGCCATTTAATCACCTGTCACAGCCATTGAACTAGTATGTATGCTTTTTAAGTAAAATAGTTCGATTTTGGATCAAGAACTAGGCTGAAACAAATGATTTTTTGTGTGTGCAGGTAACTGGACACGCGTTTTTCATGTTGCTTTGCTGGCTTGAAGGTAACAAAGCTTGTAGCTGCGAGTGGTGGTGAATGGGAGAGTTGGAAAGAGTAGAAGGGAAAGGGTAAGAGATTTAGCGAGGAAGAGTAACAGACAGCGGGTCTCCTCCTGTCCTGCCCCCCAACGCATGGATTCTCAAGTACTTCCCACGTATTAAACATGACTGTTACTGTAGCTAGCGAAATACTGTAGAAAGATTTATCTTAGTGTATTCATTGTAATGTAACATGATACGCATACGATTTAAAGTCTGGGAACATAGGAAAACCTGTGCATAATGAACCTAACAGCTAATACACGCATTTTAAAAGTCGATCAATGCGTTTAACACAAACCTGTCATGGGAGTAAAACATGGTCGGCTCATTTTTGGATTATACTACTAAAATTTTTAAAAACCCAGCACCTCTGCACTCTTGTCATATTATCTTTCATAAAACACGCATTCCAAAAAAATGAATTTGAATAAAGCTTGTTAATTTTTTAATCTTTATATTTTGGGTGGGTATTTGACTCGGGGTAACTTGCGGTTGCTTTTTTGCCTTTGCCCCTTTAATTAATGAGATCAAAGGCACCCCTGAGTTGTCAGGAGACATTTTTTTTTCCCCTTTTTAAAAGGTGCCTCTGCAGGCACTGCGATCAGTGTCACTTTCAGCATCCTTATGCGAAACATATATACGCTTGGACACCCAGTTCTTGGCACATTTTGTTTACACACAAGATATTGGACGTAACTGTTAGCAGACGATTGGTCTGTTGTGGAAGCTTTATTCTGGGCTTACTAGCCGTAACACAGCATTAATAATGACGTACTGAATGAGACAGCGGCGTGGGTGACTGGGTCGTTGGTCACAGCACTGGTTGCTTCGTGCGCTGAATACTGATTGCTCCGAAAACTGTGAGAATATAAATTATTTGCAAGGGCTGGAGATAGTGTAATATTTGGGATAAACATGCATTTTTTTTTTGTATTATGCCAGCCTGTTATCACGAGTGGTAATGGTGTAGATTGTGGCCCCAGACTATTCAACGTGTTACGAGAAGATATCAGAAACCCTGCTGGGACAACTGTGAATGTCTTCAAGAGGACTGTGATGGGTCAGCGGGTCACAAGCAGCACTTATTCGTCTTTTATATTTGTATTTTGACTTTATTGTATGTTACATTGAGATTATTTGTACAACCCTTCACGTGGTCTCTAAACCACTTGGGCACAAGGAAACAGAAGCCACTAGCAAGATGAGTGTGGCTGCTGGTTGCTGGAGGCAGACTCGTTATCTCAACCAGACAAAAGAGTCGTGTGCTGGGCCCGGGATTTGACCGTAACCGGCCATTGATCGAACAAAACATCATCTCTTTCAGAGTCATCTTGCTTCTTGGAAGGATGACAACGTATCGTCTTAAATTTTTCCCTGAGCGGCCAACTTTTGTGTCCGAAACTAGAGTGAAATTGTTACTTGCTTTGGAAGACGCGACAGTCTGATGCTGGCCACATAAAATCGTCAGTTTTGTTATTGTGAGAGTTGAGCAGAGCAATAAGTCCTCAAATGTGTGTCTGGGATGAAACAAGAAACGTGACTGGTATATCTCAACCTCTTGTTGACGTGGCTTTGTCACTTGTGCTGGCAGGCATAGCTGGAAGCAAGCTGGAGCTGACTTAATAACATTGTGTGGTGACCTGTTGGTGGTAGGCTTCAATTTGCTCACAGTTCCGCTTCTCTAAACTCATCCTCGGAAGTATTACTTTTTTATGATGCAAACGTTCCCCATTCCTTCCCCTTTTAGCCACAAGCCACATTTGTAATGCCTTTTCGTCTTCAACCACTTTTAATCTCCATTCTCTGCCCATGCTTCTTCCCTCTTTGCCTCTTTCCCTTCATCTCTACCCCATTTTTCCCCCCATCATCTCTGCTCATCTCTTTTCCTTACATCCTTTTCTAACATTCATCTATCTCATTTCCTATCTCTCGTCTCGGATTCCCTCCCTACACACAACCTTACACATCTCTCTGGAGTTATCTTTACTTCCCTACGCACCAAACCACACGTTACATCTCCCGGCTGTGTTGTTATACCTTAAACCTAGTGACCTCGGCTGTGGGGCGCTCATTTTCCATGCGGCACAGGTGCTCACCAGTGGTAACCAAGGAAGTGGAGGAAAGCTGGTTAATATATTAAGTATCGTAGGCCTCCCAATGAAACACGTTCCTAGCAGCAATGCGAAGAGAGGTGAGGTTAGGTCAGGTTCGCCAGGAAACAGAAGCGTTTCCTGACGCGGGTCTTAGTCATATGATGACCTCGCCGTTGGAGCTTCTGGTCATGAGAGAGGTTAGGAGAGGCGAGGAAAGAGGTAATACGGGAAACTGCACTCTGGACGACTTAAGGTCTCCAGGGTTGGTAGGTAGACATAAATGGTATAAAATATTCACGCGATGGAAAAATAAATACAAATGCAGTATAATCCGATTCTTTATTGACAATGTTGTTTATTTTTCCAGGGTAGAATTGTGATGGTAGATAATGCACTCTGTACTAGTGACTGGAGAGGGAAGGATAGTGTACGGGTGTTCCCGTACCTCGATTGGTTGCGCACTCGGCTCACGTGTTGAGCTCAGTGATTAGATCCCCGGTATGGGTGGGTACCTAAGGAAGCGCTTCCTTAAGACACCTGCTGTCTCTGTTCACCTGGCAGTAACTAGGTACCTGGGTGTTAGTCGACTGGTGTGGGTCGCATCCTGTGGGGACAAAATTAACCCAAGTTGCCCGAAAATCTCTGCATAACAAGGGACTTTCTATATAGTATGTCATTGATGTGAGCTATGGTCTGTATAAGTTATATACTTGTGGAAATTATTATTATTATTATTATTATTATTATTATTATTATTATTGGTAGACCTGGGTTATAGAGGGAAGGGTGATCTCAGGCTGCAAATCAGTCTTGTAAGTATATTCAGATATCTGTCTGTAGAAGGAAATTTTTGCGTTTAATCATGCACAGAACAGTACGCAGCGTTAAATGCGTATTTTATTTTATATCCATAAAATTAGGGAAAACTTACAGGTAAAGAGCCGAAGGGGTATTTTTTTTTTTTTTAGTTAATACCAGACATTGGTGTCTTCACTGTGTAGTGTCTAGTTAGAGAGAGAGACAGACAGACAGAGAGAGAGCTAGCTAGTTAGCTAGCTAGCTAGCTAGCTAGTTAGCTTATGATTACGATTCTGTTTAACTTGTGAATGGTTCTCGAGTTAATTCTCCTAGAGCGGGTGACAAATGCGTACTAATGCGCTGTCCGCTAGACATGCGGATAGCGCATGTCTAGCGGATAGCTTCTCTCTGTGCGGGTTATTTGTATATTGTTCCAGTCACGGTATTGTCTTTTGTTAATTTGAGAGTAGTAATACCAGTGAAAGTGTTACCAGTAATAGGTAGTAACAACATAAGAATGTTAATGGTTCACGATGTTGTCCGTGGGTATGCGATCATATATATGTACTGAAGATACGTAAAGTCCTGTTTCAAGAATCTAATTTAATCATCCTGGTTGCTTCTGCTGTAACCACTGAGCCGAGTGGATGCTGTTAAGTGGATCACGAATGCTTCCAGATAAGGCTGCAGGGACGCTGATATTAATCATCATTTATATGCACACGGCCCAGATATACTCTGAATATAAATATTGGTATGAGAGCTTATGAATACTAATACAAGGGAGAGGAAAACTAGTCCAGTTTTGCTCTATAAAGGATGTGTAGGTTAATGAAGGTCTGGGTAGAAGAGAGGGGAGAGTTGTAATGGAATGTGACTCGAGGAGTGGGAAGAGGGGAATAATGGTGAATAGAATAGGAGTAAAAGAATATACTAGTAGCATAGGTATTTTTTGAGTGGTGAAAGATAAAAGGGATTAAATTCTGTGAAGGAAGAAGAGCATTAGAATTGCATTGTGGGAGGAGTTGAGGTTGACGGTACTTGAAATTTTAATATGGAGGGGGTTGGGGGTTGGGGGTAGGGTTGAGGTCTTAAGGGAGGAAGTACAGTATTTAAACTAGGGAGAAAGTTAGAATGTGAGTGACTGTTGACAAGGTGATGATTTAGACACATGTACAACGGTAACCTCCAGGTTGGGTGCCACTAATGTCACTTGACTATTCCTTTGTATTAGGTTCGTCAGGAAATCGAAATTCATTTTCTATTTTTGTGCGAATATTAATGAGCTCTTTACGTCTTGAAAATTTAATGGTGATGTATTGGTTTATTGTACATGTCGTATGTATTAACTGGCAGGGTAATGTATAAGGAGGTGTATTAGCCTTGTGTAATATTGCTGAATGTCGGATATAATTGTTAGGTCTGGTGTTTATTTCCTGAGGTCTGGAGGTTGTGTTGTTGACAGATCACTTCTCTGTACTTGTTTTATCCCCAGTGCTTAGTTTGTAATTTGTCAGGTAAAAAGACACAGATGCAACTAATCTGACATTTTATTGTGGCAACGTTTCACTCCAGGAGTTTTATCAAGCCGTTACGTCTTAAAGCTCCTGGAGAGCGAAACGTTGCCACAATAAAATGTCACATTAGTTGCATCTGTGTTCTTTTACCTAACATTCTGTGGATAATTCTACCATTATTACCGACTTGTAATTTGTTGGCTTTCCTCTTCCTTCTCCTCCTCGTGTTTCCCACCTCCACCATCGTTCCCCAGGGTTGCCGCCTGAGTCGTGCAACTGCAAGAATAATGCCGATTAACTTGACGGTCACTCGGGTGCAGATTTTTTCGCACGATGCCGTATTGTTTTTGGTTGTCCCTGCATGAGGAGAGGGCGCTGCGTGACGCTCTGGATAGTGTTATTTCTTCTATCCTCCGTTCACCCTTCTCCATTCTTGTCTGTGTTTACTCTCCCTTCCCTTCTGGTCTGTGTTTACTCTCCCATCCCTTCTTGTCTGTGTTTACTCTCCCATCCCTTCTTGTCTGTGTTTACTCTCCCATCCCTTGTCTGTGTTTATTTCTCTCTCTCTCTCCCCCACCCCCATCTCACCCCTGTTCGCTTTACTGCCCTTCCCTCGTGTGTTCACTTTCTCTGATTCGCATCACTCCCCCCCCCTCGTTTTCCCCTTCACCTCAGAAATAAACGTGATCTATCAGCCTTGTGTCCCCACCAAGCAGTGTGGTGTAATCGTTATTAAACAGCCAAGTTGAATAATGGGACACTTGTTCAGCATCTGGGAATCTTTATTGCGGAAACGTTTCGCCAGCCACTGGCCTCTTCAGTCCAATACAGAGAAGCCACTGGCTGGCGAAACGTTTTCTTAATGAAGATTCCCAAGTGTTGCACAAGCGTCTCATTCTTCCACCAAGGAATGCCTACCCTGTTCTCCACCCCACCTTGTCCACAACGCTAGCTGCCCTACCACTTTTTGCCCTCCCTGTCTACCTGCCCTGTCAGCATCTGTCAATGTAGGACAGTGATGCATCAACCTCCCAGACAGGCGTGGAGCCGATACATTAATATATTGACAGATATATAGACGCGTGACAGTGTTCCATCGAAGCGGGTTTATGAGCGGCAGCCATGTGAAGAAGCTTTGGCTGATTGACTAGCAAAAGTGACGTCTTTTGTCTTCTCAGGTTGTCGCTTACACACGTTCTGGGTTTAGAATGTTACTCTGGAGGGTTCGTAGGGGCTCTGGTGTTGTGGATGGGTCAACTTAGGGCTCATGCGATACGATCACGGTAAGCAGGTGATATCACAATATGTAGAACAACCACTGTGAAAGAATATTAAAGTTTGGGTAAAATATAAGCTGTGTTTGACAGTTTCTTGATTACCTACCTACATCATCGTAAAAAGGTCAGGTGTTGTCTCGTCCTTATATGCCTTAATGTTGATATTTTATTTTTACAGTTCCTTGATAATGTGAGAAATCACGAAAGCGCTTAGAGCTCATGTTATATGTACTCCGTCATGGAGAGGAAAACCCCATAAATATCGTAATGGATTGCAGAAATTGTCATGTGGGAGAAGGGAGGTGAACTTGCAGTACCCTGCCTGCAGATAAATGGTTCACAGAACAGACTCGTTGATAAATTAGACATTTGCAACACTTGGGTATCTTTGTGGAAACTTTTTCTCCACATAGTGGCGATCCTTTGATAGCGTTTCGCCCACAGTGGGTGAAACGTTGTCAGTAAAAGATCATTCGGTATTCTCACGACCCGACAGTGTCGATAAGATCACTAAAATTAAAAAAACACTTGACGTGATTGCTAGGACGACCCTTGAGTGGAGTGAGGAAGACGGAGCTCTGGTGCTGGGTCTTAAAGGGAACGTTGTATCATTACTGTGGTAATTAGGGGGTAAATGGAGAGTAATTTAATCAGGAGACGCCAGCCCGATGTGTTCAGTGAGTGGTATTTGCTGCGCTGGCAGTATGGCCAGACGTCCCACGCTCCTTGATGCCAGGATGGAGAGCTCACAGTAAATACTGTGGGTTTGGCTTCATGTGGGATTTTTGGGACTTCGGTGTCCTTTTGCTGCGCTTTCTGGCTCCCCCCCCCCTCTTATGTAAAACTGGCTTCCTACCTTCGCGTTTGTGTGTGACTAGTTAATGATCCAAGTCTTACCGAAACATCGTCTTGGGCTTCTTTCTCCTTTGTGGGGGGGTTATTTGTGTATTGTTCTAGGCCCTTTTTTGTAGCCTGGTTCTCATATTCGTCCGTCAGCTGGTGCTCATCTTCCTGCTTCTTTCTCTTCCCCTTTCTCTTCCCCTTTCTGGTGATTTCTCTTCCTCCTGTCGGCTGCTTCTCCTCGGTAGTCTGGCAAATGTGTTCTAGATCTGTTTTTTTATACATATCTATGAAAAGAAAGTAATTTGAGTGTAAACTTCGCTCTGGTGGCCTGGTGGTTAACGCTCTCGCTTCACACGGCGAGGGCCTGGGTTCGATTCCCAGCCAGAGTAGAAACATTGGACGTGTTTCTTTCCACCTGTTGTCTATGTTCCCCATCAGTAAAATGGGTACCTGGGTGTTAGTCGACTGGTGTGGGTCGCATCCTGGGACACTGACCTAAGGAGGCCTGGTCACAGACCGGGCCGCGGGGGCGTTGACCCCCGGAACTCTCTCCAGATAAACAGACTAGTTGGCTTGGTAACCTTCCTAGCATGGGTGAAGAGAGACGTATGCTGATCTGAGGGCGGACGCAGCAGCAGCAGCAGCACCACCACCACCACACCCGCCGCCGCCACCACCACCGCCACCGCCGCCGCCACCGCCACCACCACCACCGCCGCCGCCACCACCACCACCTGCACTTGATATTGCAACACTCTTCCTGAAAAAGGACACTTTTGTAAACGTCTTGAATTGTATACAAGTATCCTTTTTCACTGTTTGTCGATATCGCTGTACCATTTACAACCAGCTCGAATATTGTGCTGGGACAAGTGTAAAAGACTTCAAGAGGAAACTGGACAAGTATCTTTACCAGGTCTACCTACCTGGTGAAGATACCAAGAACTGGGCCAACACCCCCGCGGCCCAGTTCTTGGCCAGGCCTCCCAGTGGAACGGCCTGATCAACCAGGCTGCTACTACTGGTCGCACGTAGTGTAACGTACGAACCACAGCTCGGCTGATCGGGTACTGACTTCAGGCATCTGTCCATCTCCCTCTTGAAGGTAGCCAGGGGTCTGTTGGTAATCCCCCTTATGCGTGGTGGGAGGCTGTTAAACAGACCGTGATGGATTTGTGGGTCAGAGGCCCGCCAGCAGCAACAGCCTGGTTGACCATCCAAGCACCACACGAGATTGCCCCCTATGTCGGGCTCAAGGAGTGTAGAAAAAGTCGAGAAACTCGGAAGAAAGGCATGTCCACTACAACATTTGGTGTTGTAACAAGGCGAGCAGTATGGCTGCCCAAGAGAAGTAGCAGTCAGCTCTTCTGCTAACACTCGGCACTTTGGATGATGCATCAGTGAAGCAGCTGATGGTGTTATTGGCTACAGTGCAACATGCTTGAGTGTCACACACCACTCTGGCCTCGTTCTCCTGCATCGCAAAAAAAAAAAATGGATATCAAATATAATATACTCCTGTATATTTGTCACCTTTCCTTTCCTTCCTCCCATTTTTCCTCTCTATATTCTTTTTCACCTATCTTTGTCCTCGGTCACTTCTCTCCTCCTTTTCTTGTTACACGCAACCTTTCCCTCCATTATTTTTTACATTTTTATTCTCCCTTTTTTCCTTCCCCATTTAATTCCTCTATTTTCTTCTTCTCTTCCCTCTCCTCCTACCTGCCTTCACACCTTCACAATACAACTTGACACCGTCACGTGAGAGTTGTGAATCACACTGAAGATCATTCCGTGTGTTCAAATGACGGAGGTAACTTTGTGCTTTGTGATACAATGTTTCTGCATAATAATAGACGTAGGTGCGGTCATGATGCACGCTACCTGACACACCGCCTCCACCAGGAACACCTTCACGGAACAGAGACGTAGGTGCGGTCATGATGCATGCTATCTGACACACCGCCTCCACCAGGAACACCTTCACGGAACACACCCATTAAAAAGCTAACTTTAACTTTGTAATACAAAGGAGGAATGTTTGCTATCACTGGCGCTGTTATCAATCCGAGGGAACTGTGCTAGTGCGGTGCACGTCTCCTAGTTTGCTTTAAAGCTTGTTTGAATGCTAGTAATTAAGCTTCTAATTTACTTGTACAGCAGCAGCAATAATCCCCGAAACAGGGAGTGAAGAAAAATCATGCACAAACGCACAAGTTGAGAGACAGGGCCAAAAGCTAAGACTCTACCTACAATCAGCACATCAAAATATGTTCCTTTCAACGAATTTGCTTGGACTTCCTCTTCTGTGCAGCATTGCAAGCTCCTGATGCGTTGATTTCAACAAGAAAGTCCTAGAGCTGTCATTCAACTTCCCCCTGTATTTGTTTTGCATAATTTATATATGTCGTGCCGAATAGGTAAAATTGGTCAGTTAGCAAGAACTCTTAAAATTAAGTTCTTTATAAAATTTTATCTTATACATTTAAAGATTTTTTTTATTTGTAATGTAAAAATTAATAATTTTGTGCCAGAAGAACCTTAGAAAACTTACCTGAGCTTATTATAACAAGCGCAATTCAATTTAGCCTAATCCAACTAAATATGTTTTAGATAAGTTTACAATAATTTAATAAACATAATGAAGTATATTTTTTTTCGTTAGGTTCAGAATGATTTTTGCAAAATTATTGCATACACAAATTTTCGCTTGCCTTATTCGGCAAGAAGAGAATTGCTACTTAAACCAAAATGACAAGTTTCACTTATTTGGCACTAATATATATCTGGCACCTCTGCCAGAGAGAGGCTGTGGGCATCCCGCTCTGTGATTTTGGCACAATATCGTCCAATCAGGAACACCTACCAGGATTATCATCAACAGGCTGGTGTGTGAATATCTGCTGCTCGTGTTGGAAAGGGCCAGAAGACTCCGCATTTCGTCTCTTCCTTCAGAATCGAGAAAAGTTCTGTGTATGTGAATTCAGTGAGGGAACATAACGGTCACCTATGGGTAGGAGAGGTCGGTGAGGGGAGGCCTCATGGAGGAGGAGGAGGAGGCGGAGGTTGTGGGGTAAAACTGTCCCCCCCCCTTCCCCAAACAGGCGCGCATACACCGTGTGCTCGTGTTACAACAATGGAGTGTTTGTTCACCGTGTGTATAGTGTATATAGTCTATAGTGTACAGTGCATAGTATGTGCATAGCATGTGCATAGCATGTGTAGTGTATAGCGGTGTGTCGTTGATAGTGGGGGCTGTGTGCACAGAGTATAGTGGTGTATAGTAACATGTGCACAGAGCATTGTGGTGTATAGTGACTTGTCCTGGGAGGGAGTGAGTGCCCTACTCCGCCTCATTACACATCTTCCACTCCTCCCTTTCTTCCACAGCCCACCACTTTGGGCAGGTATCAGAAAGGTACTAAGGAGAGTAATAAATGATAAAAATAATCAAGAAAACAAGGATGACCTCTTGGATAGTCTACCAAAAATATATAAAACATGGGAGCAAGAGATAGTGTATCAAAAACTGCAGAATGTCCATACCACAACAGATGACTCGAAACTATCTAGTCACCCACATGGTGCTAAGCCAGACCCATCCCCCAGTCACAGCACTAATACCCACAGTGCTGGTGCTGGCCCAGGCTCCCCCAGTCATAGCACTAATACCCACAGTGCTGGTGCTGGCCCAGGCTCCCCCAGTCATAGCACTAATACCCACAGTGCTGGTGCTGGCCCAGGCTCCCCCAGCCATAGCACTAATACCCACAGTGCTGGTGCTGGCCCAGGCCCAGGCCCAGGCCCAGGCCCAGCCGCCGACCCAGCCCCAGCCCCCAGCCCCAGTGCTGACCCAGACCCAGCCCCCAGCCTTACTGCCAGCCCAGACTCTCCTAGGGACACTACCAAAACCACCACAAAAACAGTAAATATACAACCATCTAAAACCGTAAATATACAACCATCATTGCACAAGACCGTGGCCCACAGTACAGATGTTGGAGAGGAGTCTCCTCCTTCTTCCTCTACTGGGGAAAGTAGATGGAATCCAGGACGGGGTGGCCCTGGCTTGGATACTGAGGATTATAGTGCAGTCCCAGAACCTGCAGAAATTGACAACACACCTCCCAACAATTCTCAACCAAAGGTGAATTTGTGCAAATATTATGCTTGGGGCATCTGTAAGCATGGAATAACAGGGGAAAAAATGGGACATGCAACTTTGACCATCCCAAAAAATGTAGCGACCTCCTGTCTAAAGGAGTGTGTCGTTCTTCTTCCTGTACTTTCTTTCACCCAAAAATGTGCCACTCCTCGGTTCTCCAGAAGCAGTGTTACAACATCGAGTGCCCTGCATACCATCTAAAAGGGACCAGGAGGCACAGACCCCACAAGACAAACAATAGTAGCTACGACAACCCAACTCCAGGTGATTTTTTAGTGGCAGGAAACGAAAAAAGAAAATGGAAGGAAATAACAAAAATAGTCCACCACCTTGGAGCCTTGTTAAACTGGAGGCGCAGCCAGTGGCCACCCATGGCCCTCCAGAATTACAACTACTGATGCCAATAACAAAATCCCCCCAATAAACACAGAATACAACCTCGTTCATATTTGCTAATATACAGGGCCTTAAGCCATCCACCAACAACAAAATACCTTTTATCAGTGGACTTCTAGAGGAGTCTAATGCAATGTTTGCAGCCTTCACAGAGACTTGCACAAAAGATCACTTTGACAGTGAAATATGGATAAGTGGTTACAACCTTTTTAGATGCGACAGAAAAAACAGGCAACAAGGGGGGGTTGGCCTGTATGTCAAAGAGTCCCTTATCTGCACGGAGTTGCTGAACACCACAAATGAGGTAGTTGAAGTTCTATCAATGAAGATCGAGAACCAAAACCTAGTCATTGTGGTTGTATACAAGCCACCAGATGCAGCCTCACAACAGTTCAAGGAACAGCTACTGAAAATTGATTACTGTTTGGAAAACCTTCCAGCTCCATCCCCAAACATCTTACTGCTTGGTGATTTCAACCTAAGGCATACAAAATGGAAGAATGTAGCAAATAATGTTATAGCTGAAACAATCCCTGGAGGTAGCGCAGATGAAAGGTCACACACACGAGCTACCAAGTCTCTGCGAAAAACACACCTTAAGCCAGCAGATAGTGGAGCCAACAAGACTAGAAAACACACTTGACCTTATCTTCACAAATAATGAGGACCTGATAAGAGACATAAGAATATCAGAAAACGACTAATTCCGATCACAACCTAATCGAAGTCCAGACGTACATGCATAGGGGTCCTGATCAGCAGAATGCATGTACCTGTGAAGGTGTCTTCACAAAATACAACTTCAACAACAAGAACACCGGGACCAGGTAAACCATGTCCTAAACGAAACATGTTGGGAAGATGTCTTAAATGACATGGATCCAAACCAGTGCCTTGAAAGGATCAACTTCCTGGTAGCCAAAGCATGTTCTAGGCATATTCCCCTAAGAAAGAAGAAGAGCAGGAGTAAACTGGAGAGAAAAAGACGCTCCCTCTACAGAAGACGACGAAGAGTCACTGAGCTCCTCAGGAGTGCTAGAACATCTGATACACGAAAGGAGGCGCTGAACAGGGAAGTGGAAACTATCGAACTTAAGCTAAATGACTCTTACAGGAACCAGGAGAGGCAGGAGGAGCTTAAAGCTATTAGTGAAATTGAAAGAAATTCAAAATATTTCTTTTCATACGCCAAAAACAAGGCAAATACCACATCTAGTATCGGGCCCTTACTCAGACAGGATGGGACTTACACAGATGACAAGGAAATGAGTGAAATATTGAAATCCCAGTACGACTCTGTGTTTAGTGAACCACTAATCGGTCTGAGGATCGACGACCCAAATGATTTCTTCATGAATGAGCCTCAAAACTCCATAAATGTATGCCAGATTTCCGACATTACCCTAACTCCGATAGATTTCGAAAAAGCCATTGACAACATGCCTATGCACTCAGCCCTGGGCCCAGACTCGTGGAACTCTGTTTTCATTAAGAACTGCAAGAAACCCCTCTCGCGTGCCCTAAGTACACTATGGAGGAGGAACTTGGGAGGCCTGGTCATGGACCGGGCCGCAGGGGCGTTGATCCCCGGAATAACCTCCAGGTAACCTCCAGGTAAGGACGGGAGACCCCTCTCCTCCTCCCCCCCACCACCATGAACCACATGCGGTATGTGCCATGCAGCCATTTTCCCTTCAGCCTGGGCTTACCACACAGTTTGAGGTATGGCTGATGAAACCAGCCAGCCACAAAGCCAGGGGAACAATGCACCCAACAATGAAAGAAGAGGCACATGTCAGGTGTGTGGAGAGTTTCGAGCACGCAACAGGGATGGCCGCATTCGTGCACACAATGGGTGTGCAGGATCACATATGCCCTCAGTAGCGAGCAGCCCACAGCCTCCACAGGCAGATGACAATTCCAATGGCAACCTCGTCACTTGCGATAACCTTCTGTTGGCATTCAAATCCACTGCTAGCAGTACACTATCCCACATCCCTAAAGCACCTCGCCCATATGCAGCAGGGAAATTCACAGACCTTCTTAAGCGGGTGAATGGAGGTTCTACCAACTTAGAAGCCCGAGGCACCATCCAAGCATGGGGCGACCTACTCTTGTTCGGCAATGTCTGTCTTGCAGTTCCTGAAAGACGAGGCAAACTGCTAACCACGTCAGTTATCAAGGCAGTGTGCAACTACCCAAGAGCGGATAACTGTGTCCCTCTGCCCCATCATCGCAGGAATCAAGAGGTAGACCCAAGAAAGTCCCACTGAAAACGAGAAAATTTGCGCACAGGTTAGCAAAAAAATCGAAGAAGGTAACACAGTGGGAGCAATAAGAATAATTACAAGTGACGACACTGTAGCCCCCAAGGATGAGACCACAGCCCAAGCACTAAGAAACAAGCATCCAACCAGGGACACCATAGCCATCAACGACAACCCTGAGGAAGACCCCATCACTGAACAATTAATTTTGCCAGAATCGGAAGTCTATAAGGCGATCGTGTCATTTCCAGCAGGATCTACAGGAGGTTACACTGGAATTCGACCTCAGCACCTCAAAAAGATGGTAAATCCAGTACTTGGTGAATTGAATCCGCATCAATTCTTCTCACCGAGTTAACTTTCGTCAACAATTGCCTGGCTGGGCGAATCCCAGAAGAAATTAAACCTTTCTTTTTTGGAGCCTCGCCATGTGCTTTGAAGAAGAGGGATGGGGGAATCAGACCCATTGCAGTTGGAAACATTTTTCGCCGTCTCGTTGCCAAAGCAGCAGTGAGAAACATTCGCCTAGAAGCTGCCACTTTACTCCAGCCACACCAACTGGGCTTTAGGGTCTCTCAAGGTAGTGAAGCTGCAGCTCATGCCGCAAGGGCCTACATCAGGGACCTACCAGAAGACAAGGCCATAGTCAAACTTGATTTTAGAAATGCCTTTAATATGGTGAAGAGAGATGCTGTTTTGCCAACTGTTCGGGATCGGTTCCCCAGTCTTTTTCCCTTCATTTCAGCCGGCTACAGCAAACCCTCAATTCTTTTGTTTGGAGAACATGAAATTCAATCATCAGAGGGTGTTCAGCAGGGTGACCCACTCACTCCACTTCTCTTCTGCTTGGCAGTAAGAGAACTAACTTCCAGCCTACGCAGTGAGCTCAATAACTGGTACCTGGATGACGGCATTCTGGCAGGTACTGAAGAGTCCCTGATGGGGGACCTACAACTGGTGAAAACACAGGGAGAAGACTTGGAACTCATCCTCAATCCCTCCAAGTGTGAAATCATCACAGCGAACCAGGAAATAATCAATGCTGTGCGAAGAATCCTCCCGGAAGTCTCAACTACCACTCCGCTGGGTCACGAGGCCATCGACACTGTCCTCAGGGACAAATTGAATGACCTGATGAGAATGGAGGAGAGAATAAGCGATCTTGATGCCCATGATGCTCTGTATCTCCTCACAGTGTCTTACTATGCCAAGACTTGCTTCTTGAGGTGTGCACCCTCTTTTGACAACCCAACATTTGATGAATATGACGCACACCTGAGATCAACTTTTAAGAAGGCACTGAACCTGTCACTAGAGGATGAGCAATGGGATCAGGCAACCCTCCCAGTGCGACTGGGAGGTATAGGGGTGCGTAAAGCAATGCATGTTGCTTTACCTGCTTTTCTGTCTTTTTGTTTGGCTTCCAGTGCATTAGTCAAGATAGTACCCGAATGCTTGAGAGACGTGGTAGGAGCTCAAGACTCCAGGTTTACTGAAGCAGTGATTTGATGGGACACCCTTACAGACTCCTCCAGTAGACCAGCTCCTCCCAAACAGCACAAACAGTCTCACTGGGGCAAACCGATCATGGAAAAAATCGCCAACACAATGCTCTCCAATGCTTCAGGAAAGGACAAAGCTCATCTCCTGGCAGTGAAGGCACCACTCTCAGGAGATTTCCTGTTAGCTGTTCCCAATTCCTCCCTGGGCACCCGTCTTGACCCACAGGCCATTCGGATTGGTGTTGCTCTTCTCCTAGCCGCCCCCATCCTCACCGAACATAGGTGTATTTGCGGCAGGGCGGCAGCTGATCAGTTCGGACTTCATGGTCTCGTGTGTCACACAGCAGAAGGGAAGTATGCCAGACATGAGGAGGTCAGTGACATCATAAAGAGAAGCCTCGCCACAGCTCGTTGCCCAGCTCAACAGGAACCCCAAGTACAGAGGTCTGATGGTAGTCAAAGGCGTCCTGATGGAGCCACTATGCTACCCTGGAAGGATGGAAAGCAGATTGCCTGGGACTACACCTGTGCTTCCACATTGGCAGACACCTACTTGCCATACTCCGTAGTGGAAGCGGATGGAGCTGCCAGCCACAGGGAGACTCGGAAGATCCGAAAATATGAAGACCTCCCCCCCTTGCTATAACTTCATTCCAATAGGGTCGGACACCCTTGGAGCATGGGGCAAGTGTGCTCTAAAGTTCCTCAAAGAGCTGGGTGAAAAGCTCATCATAGAAACCAAGGACGCAGGGCGACCAGCTTCCTCTTTCAGAGATTCAGTGTTGCGATCCAGAGAGGAAATGCCTGCAGCATTCTGGGCACGCGGCCCACCGCAGGGGAGCTGGACAAAGTATTCAAGATGTAGCTCTGAGTTACCTATGTTATTTTACTTTCTGTTGTATTTTTGTGAATGTTTGGCCAATGTATTTTGTCATTATATATATATATATATATATATATATATATATATATATATATATATATATATATATATATATATATATATATATATATATATATATATATATATATATATATATATATATATATATATATATAATAATAATATTATTATTATTATTATTATTATTATTATTTTATTATTATTTTATTATTATTATTTTATTATTATTTTATTAATATATATTAATAATAATATTATTATTATTATTATTTTATTATTTTATTATTTTATTATTATTTTATTATTTTATTATTATTATTTTATTATTATTATTATTAATATCACCCTCCCCCCCAACCTCTCCCTTCCTCAATCTTTACTTCGCTGATCGTTCTCCTTCTCTCCCTCCTCTCCTCCCTCCCTCCTCCTCTCCTCTCCCACAAGCCAGGGTTCATTACTCCATCATTATCATTAGTCGCGCTTCGATTTTTCTTAGGATAATCTTCGTCTTGAAACAAAATTTCTTTAAATTTTGTCGTCTCATTTTTTTTTCTCTCATGCGCCTGGCTCCTCATCTTTCTTCTCTTCTGGTGCCTCCGTTTTTCACTTTCTCCTGCTTTCTCTCTGCGTATCTTCCTCCCGCCTTCAACACTGACTACACACAAAAGCGGATAGTTACGCGGATAAAGCAAACACACACAAGCAGGCATGTACACGTGGTAGTGATGGAGTGCGCGCGCGTGCACACACACACCCCACACACACCCCACACACACACCACACACACACCACACACACACCACACACACACCACACACACACACCACACACACACCACACACACACACCACACACACACCACACACACACCACACACACACCACACACACACCACACACACACACCACACACACACCACACACACACACACACACACCACACACACACCACACACACACACCACACACACACACACCACACACACACACCACACACACACACCACACACACACACCACACACCACACACCACACACACCACACACACACACCACACACACACACCACACACACACAGACCACACACACCCCACACCCCACACACCACACACCCCACACACCACACACCCCACACACCACACACACCACACCCCACACACCACACCCCACACACCACACACACCACACACCACACACACCACACACACACCACACACACACCACACACACACACCCCACACACACACCACACACACACACCACACACACACACCACACACACACACCCCACACACACACCACACACACACACCATACACACACACACACACACACACACACACACCACACACACACACACACACACACACACACACACACACACACACCACACACACCACACACACACACACACACACCACACACACACCACACACACACACAAACATACACACACACACACACACACACCACACACACCACACACCACACACACCACACACACACCACACACACCACACACACACCCCACACACACCACACACACACCACACACACACCACACACACCACACACACACCACACACACACCACACACACACACACACACACACACACACACACACACACACACCACACACACACACCACACACACACACCACACACACACACACACACACACACACACACACACACACACACACACACACACCACACACACACCACACACACACACCACACACACACCACACACACACCACACACACACCACACACACACCACACACACACCACACACACACACCACACACACACCACACACACACACCACACACACACACCACACACACACCACACACACACACCACACCACACACACACACCACACACACACACACCACACACACACACACCACACACACACACACCACCACACACACACACCATGCACACACACACCACACACACCACACACCACACACACACCACACACACACCATGCACACACACACCACACACACACACTGACGGGGATACACTAAGGGTGGAAGGTAGGCAGGGATAGAGGAGCAGAGGCAGACAGCTGACTGACCCAATACACTAAGACAACTATCAGAGTGTCGTCTGCACGCACATTCCTGCATCGTAGAGCTGGGAGTGACATGG
The DNA here is from genome assembly GCF_038502225.1 of Cherax quadricarinatus. Lineage (NCBI taxonomy): Eukaryota > Metazoa > Arthropoda > Malacostraca > Decapoda > Parastacidae > Cherax > Cherax quadricarinatus. The sequence continues at coordinate 17,000,715 of NC_091370.1, forward strand.
AATCCCCTCCATTTAACCTAAACGGGGGATTGGGAATCCCCCGTTTAGGTTCACTAGGAATGCGAATTTCTGCCTAGGATAACTAGGTATAGGGTATACACGTGAAGCCCTTCACGTGGAACTAGGGTGGGGCAGTCAGTGGAATTTCAGGGAATGAGACTTTGGAATTGAGAGGACAGAGGGAACACTCAGGGGACATTATTGCATTTAGGAAATTGGAATCTTCGGGAATGGCAGCTTGGAACGGTGTTGACATTTGGAATAGATGGGTTGGACTGGAAGTACGTTCGAGGGAAGGGATAGAATGGAACGTCTGGAAAAGGTAGTAGAGAAAGAACGTTCCGTGATGGTGTAAGTGACCAGAGGAGGAGAGAACGTATTTTATGTTGTTGAAAATGGTTTAAAATACCGACAAGTTGAACATTAAGACGCATGTACAACACTTGGGTATCTTTATTGTTGCAACGTTTCGCCTACATTGTAGGCTTCTTCAGTCAAATACAGTGGCAGCAGTAAAAATGCAATAAAGATGATGTAATCAGGCCAACCTTGGAGAAAAAGTATTCAAGGTGGTCAGTCCCTCAGCCTGGAGAAGAGTTCAGCACCATGGAGGTCAACTCTTCCCCAGTTGATGGGAGGTGTAGGAGTGGGGGAGACGGAACTAAGTGGGAGGAAAGGGGGGGTGGGAGTGACGATGGGAGAGAGGGAAGTGCAAGATTGTTCCCTCAAGCGCCACCTGTGACCACTCTGGGTACTACTATGGTGGTTGAGTTCAATAGAGTAATCACAGTTTCATCACATGTTATCTTCCTCTACTCCCACGTGCCAGCTGATGACCCCCTTCCCTTCTCTTCCCCTCCCCTACTGTGTGTGTGTGTGTGTGTGTGTGTGTGTGTGTGTGTGTGATGGCTCACCCTCACTCACTTATACTGTTCCGCGCGGTTGCCCTTATCCCCCTAATATTCAGTTTTTTATAGCCGCTACCAGACGAGCCTGGCCATGGCCGGGCTCAGAGAGTAGATAAACTCTCGAAACTCTTCAAAAGTACGTATATCAAAGGTAAGTTACACCCACCCTTACCCAGTTCAGTGTTGATGGTCCACACCCGTTCCACACTGTGATCGCCCCCCCCCCTTATTTTAGTGATAGCCCCCCACCCCCTGACACAGTTCAATGTGATGAACACAGTCCATCACACTGAACTCGTGTACATAACCCATCATTTGTGAAGGAATGTTCAAATGAACATCCAGGTTTTGTTTCCACTATGATGTTAGGGTAGCAGAACACTGCTGATGTACCCAGGCTTTGTTGGTATAATGTTTGGCTCTGTTGAGCGTATATCAACCTTAACAGGGCGAAACGTTGCCCCAATGAAAGCTTGTCCTTCAGCTTAATAAAACACTTCAGTGGGTTGTATACCATCGAGGTGTTGAATAGTTTTTATTTTATATTGTACAGTGTACGCATTTGTTGTATAAAATTTTGCATTATAGTTTCATTTCGACTAATAAATTTGTTGTCTTTTCAGGTGTGTTCAACGTGGTCACTTGAGGTCAAACGCAGAGGAGTAATGAGGGAGGTTGTGAGTTTTGCTTCGTTTTTTTACGCTAGAGGAAAGATTTTTGAGTGAACCTCACAAGGGGTTTATTTAAAGTTAGTTAAAAATAGATAAAATTCAATTTTAGTGTTGATATTAGAAATATTCATTCACTTAACCCATGTGGGCCAGCGGACCACTAGCCACAACAGTCTGGTTGACCAGGCAAGCAGGGCGGGACTCTGGAAAGTCACCAAATGTACGTTAAATGTAAAGGTCATTCGCTACGATACTGTACTGTGAAGCACAGTACAGTATCCCTAAGATAGGCAGCACCCTAAGATAGGCAGCACCCTAAGATAGGCAGCACCCTAAGATAGGCAGCACCCTAAGATAGGCAACACCCTAAGATAGGCAACACCCTAAGATAGGCAGCACCCTAAGATAGGCAACACCCTAAGATAGGCAACACCCTAAGATAGGCAACACCCTAAGATAGGCAGTACGTTGCAGTCCTGTGTACAAGTATCGTACAAGACGGGAAAGATATTTATAGATGGGTGCGTCATAGATTGCTCTGTTGCGAGGAAAGGTTTGACTGATAAACACCCACTTAACAGCTATTAACATCTCCACTGATAATTACTAAGTGGTGTTGGAGTGAGGAGTACATGCAGCCACCAGGAGAGAGATTGACAAATGGCGTGGTCACGAGGCTCGCCCTGCTATATATTATTGTATTTAATTTTTGAAAAGTGGCCCGGTAAGCCTGTAGAAGGTTCGATGATGTGACTAAAAGCTTCACGGGCGCCGGTCATCGTGTTGACTAATTTTCTCCGGATAAATATTCACTAATTAGGACAAAATATCACTGTTATATGATTGCTCTTCTTCAGTATAATAATGTTATATGGTTCTTTAAACACAAGTCAATGCGTGTTAAATTAACCCGACCTAGAGTTACCAAATTACCAATAGACCCCTGGCTGTCTTCAGGACCCCTGGCTGTCTTCAGGACCCCTGGCTGACTTCAGGACCCCTGGCTGACTTCAGGACCCCTGGCTCTCTTCAGGACCCCTGGCTGTCTTCAAGAGTGAGCTGGACAGATACCTAAAGTCAGTGCTGGATCAGCCGGGCTGTGCTTCGTACGTTGGAATGCGTGCGGCCAGCAGTAACAGCCTGGTTGATCAGGCCCTGATCCACCAGGAGGCCTGGTCATGGAACGAGCCGCGGGGGCGTTGACCCCCGGAATACCCTCCAGGTAGATCAACTAACGAAGTCTCCTGGCTAATAACCATCGTAATTGTTGTAGCTGTATAGTGTGTAGAAATTATGATATTGGTAGAATTACCGACAATGTTAGGTTAAAGAAGACAAGTGCCACTTATGTGACATTTTATTGTGGCAACGTTTCGCTCTCCAGGACCTTTTTTATGCTTGTTTGGAGGACAAATTAAAGAATAGTTGAAAATGGGTCACCGTAGCAGCACCTGCAACATGCCGGCCTCTGGGGACACTCAGTGTCTGCTGTGATGAAAAATGTCTTGTGGCACATACTGCGATGAGTATTAGCGGTGTTTGATGTGACTTAACATGGTCCTTCCTATGGCAACCGTGGTCATTATCCAGAACCACCAAACCTTCCTCTTTTGTACTGACGCTTGGCTGTGTAACTCGTGCGAGTCTTGAACACTCGCTCCGCTTGTACACACTTTTGTAGCCAGGGTAATTATAAGCAGTTGATGACTATCCCTTCTAGCCTATCCTGCGGGTTGCTAACTGCAACGGCCTGGGTAATCAGCAGGGAAGCCTGGTCATAGGCGGTGTTGTGAGGGAACAATCCTTGAAATGTCACCCATCCTCTCTCTTCCTGTCTTACCCTCTTTTATTCTTTAGTTACCTTCTCTTCCACTATATTCTATATCCCTTAAGTGGGTTCGGCAGGAGGTTGATGTGTGACCCTCTCACAAGACTCGCCACTGATAGAATATGTTACGAAGACAGCCAACTAATCATACACAGCACCTGCTTCTGGGTGTTCCTGCTCTGGGTGCTGCTTGTGGCGTGGTGGTCAACGCCACACCACAAAATTGCCTGTCCGCATCTTCCGTCGACCTGAATTCGTCATGGTTTTTGTAGTCACTGAGGAGCTTCACAGGGCCTCTGCGAACAGTTTAGAAAATACTTTCATTTCGGTTTTTGACAACCATAAAAAATAGATGAATTATTGACTTTTAGATCTTAAGTGTAGCCTAATATTGTGTAAAATGTGATTTGTGGGAAGTACGGTATCCATCACTACGGTTGGATTAACGAAAAGTTGTTTTTTTCGCATGTGTAGTAGTGTGTGTATTGGGGGGGGGAGGGGTTGCCTGCTGGTGGAGCATACTTCACAAAGTTTACATAAGTTATATTCACGATATTGCTGACTGTATCCATGGTCATTGTAATTACCATGCATCCACCAAGACGCCCGACATGCACCTGCTACTAAATCGTTGCCTTGTTTATTTTTAATTGACTATTCAGTAATTCTCGTCCTCTCCTCTTGCCTTCATGACTATGCAGAAAGCATTCTCTAGATCCGGGTGTAGTGTGAGCGTGTGCGCTTACACACGAGCGCCTCGTTTTCGTAAGTGTCTCGTGCCGTAGACTTCGTTATCTTCATCTGCATCCCCTACTTCATCTCATGTTGGGAGATGCGAAGTGCTAGCCTAGCTGACGATGAGTCCGCTATTCTGTGGCTCGGTACTGTTATCGCCTAGAAATCACATTGAACGGGATTCGTATCGTGGTTAGATAAATACATGAGTGGGCGCGGGTGAATGTGACCTGACCTGACTAGGTTGGGACATTGGCTTAAGCCGGTAGGAGGCTTGGACCTGCCTCGCATGGGCCAGTAGGCCTGCTGCAGTATTCCTTCGTTCTTATGTTGTTGTGTCCATTTCTTTTGAGTCTTGTTGTTCCCATAGCTCGTAACTCGAGATAAAAATAATAATAGATGTGTGTAAGTGGAAAATGGATTTTAATGTTGAGAATTATAAAGGAAAGACAAGTGGTAACAAGAAAAGGGTGGAAGGGAAATTGAGGTTAAGGAATGGTCCCAAATCTGCACACAGAAATCACTCCCTACGAAAGTAAAAGACTGGGCAGGCGATGCAAAATGCCGCCAATAAAAAGTAGGGGCGCCATTGGTACACTAAGAGAAAACACCATAAGTGTCCGGGGCCCAAGACTGTTCAACAGCCTCCCATCAAGCATTAGGGGAATTGCCAATAAACCCCTGGCTGCCTTCAAGAGAGAGCTGGACAGATACCTAAAGTCAGTGCCGGATCAGCCGGGCTGTGGCTCGTACGTTGGACTGCGTGCGGCCAGCAGTAACAGCCTAGTTGATCAGGCCCTGATCCATCGGGAGGCCTGGTCATGGACCGGGCCGCGGGGGCGTTGATCCCCGGAATAACCTCCAGGTAACCTCCAGGTAGGATAACTTTGTTCTGCTTGCGTATTATGGTTTGTATGAAGTGCTTTTACTATTCCCAGAGTCCGGCCTTTGGCTAGGCTCGTCTGATGCTTGCCTGGTCAACCAGGCTGTACTGCTGGATGCCCGCTGACCCATATATCCATCACAGTCTGGTTGATTTGGCACCTGGTGAAGATATTTGTCCAGTTTTCTCTTGACTTGTACACTTGTCCCAGCAATTTGTGATACCTTCTTGTTAAGAAGCTGAATAATATGGGGGCCACGGATGTTGATATAATGTTTCTTTATTGTGCCCACGGCGCCCCTGCTTTTCACTGTTTATTAATCTGCAGAGGATGACGGCGAGATCCAACCATTTCTACACGGAATCTTCCTAAGTTGCAAGATCCCAAGAGTAAGGTTCATATCAAGGGTAATGTTATATCCCAAATGAACACTAAAATAATTTATTGAAGAAAAGACTGGGAGGAAGTGTAGGATCAAGCTAATGAAGATCAGGGGTGTCGTAAACACCGTTAAAAAGCTGTCAGCATCTGTGATTCCTAACATAACCTTCATTGTACCAGCGACTGTAAGAAATATTTTCAGACAAATTATAATTTGAGGAAACTAGACAGTGGACAGTGAATGTAACTTAAGAGTCTTCAATCTTTCTTCATAAGGAAGATTTCTAATGCTATGTATTAATTTAGTCATCCTACGCTGAATGTTTTCTAACGAATTTATGTCCATTCTGTAATATGGAGACCAGAATTGAGCTGCATAATCTAGGTGAGGCCTTACTAATGATGTATAAAGCTGCAGTATGACCTCTGGACTTCTGTTGCTTACACTTCTTGATATAACTCCCAGTAATCTATTTGCCTTATTACGTACGCTTAGGCATTGCTGTCTTGGTTTAATGTTGCTGCTTACCATAACCCCCAAGTCCTTTTCGCAATCTGTATGGCTAAGTTCTACATTATTTAACTTATAAGTGCTAGGGTTATGGACACTCCCGAGCTTCAGAACCTTGCATTTATCTACATAAAAGGACCTGCCTAGTATGGGCCAACAGGCCTGCTGCAGTGTTCCTCCTTTCTTATGTTCTTATAAGGCACTGGCCTCCTAAGCCAGGGATTGTGGGTTAGTGTCCCGTAGCTCGATCGTTAGCGCACTCGCCTCACACACTGAGGTCCGGGGTTCAATTCGCCGGTACGGAAGTATACATTTGGATGTGTTTCCTCAAGACTTCTGCTGTCCGTGTTCACCCATAAGTATAAAATGGGTACCTGGGTGTTAGTCGACTGGTGTGGGTCGCATCCTGGGACAAAATTGACCCAATTTTCCCGAAATGCCCTGCATAACAAGTGGTTTAAGTTCCTGAAAAATAATCCATCAGTCAGGTTGAGCTATATGGGCCCGCGAACCGTGGGAAAATAACCTGGTTGATCAGGCGGCCACCAGGGTAGCCCGGCCGCAGGCCAGGCTCAGAGTAAAAAGACTCTAAACCGGTCACAGTATGTCATGGATACCCGGAGCTTCACACCATAGAGAGCCGGCTCCAAGAATGGAACATTGTTTCCTGCATGTCCTTCCTCTGGAGTAAGGTCTTAGCGGTCAGGTCCCTCAGTCCAGATTATTGTACAAAGACTTTATGGTACCTTTTGCTTCTACAGCGAAAGCAACAAGTGTGTGATCTGCTCGTTTCCTATAGGAATACCAGTGATATTATTGTGAATTACTTTACAGGCCCTTCAAGGAAGGGGATGCCTTGGTACTGGTGAAGGGCTCTTGATCGAAGGAATTGGTGCTACCCTCCCGTTTGTAGGATCAAATATGATTATCTCCCGTTTTCAGGTGCCGTGTGATTCCTACGGGCTTACCGATTTCATTCGAGTATAATAGTTTCTGAGGCTGTGTTAAAAATCACATTTAAGCTAACTGGTGTTCAGCAGTGGTTTGAACATTTAGCACCCTCTTGCTGAACAAAATGTTTTGATGTTTCTCTAGTATTTAAGGGCACAATTCCTGAATCGGGGCTTTGCGGTACCATTTCCCGGCAGTTGCTCGGACGGGTTTTCTCCAGATGGTTACTCCGCGGCATCCATCAGTGCTCTAAGGACGGTAGTGCCACCGGCAGCAGCACATTATCCTGCAATATCAAGGACCCCAGTACAAATAACTAAGGACCCCAATGAAAACAAGTCTCTGGCATTTTTAGTTCTCCTGGGTAATTTACAAATGTTACTATGTACTTGTGTAGACATATATCTAAATAAACTTAATACCCCAGGCTAAGTATGGTGCACCTACTTCCCGTGTTGGGCATTTATTGGTCCACTGAGTGTGGGAGAAGGGAGGGAAGAGTAGGTTGTACCACTGCCTACGTGTTTTAATGGTTCCCCGAGGTGGGTTGTATAGAAAACATGGAAGGAAGTAGGTTTCAGAAGTACTCTCAGGTACTCTTTCTTAAAGATAAACACAGCAAACGTTATGCCAAAAAAATAGTGAAATATGTAGGCCTTACTGGACCTTCTGTTAGTCATAGTAGGAAGGATTTTGTAACCAGTTATTTTTTTACGTTTCTCTTTCTGCCACAACGTATGTCTGGAGAGTTATGGTAACCGCCAGAGTGACTGATACAGTTCAGGACATTAAAGGAAACGTTTCACCACGAGTGGCTCTTTCAGTCCTAATGTTAACCTTACTTAGGACTGAAGAAGTCACTCGTGGCGAAATGTTTCCTTTAATAAATGTCCTGAGCTGTACATAAGTATCTTTTTCCACATCTTGTCGGTATCACCATACCATTTTCTCAATACTTAAGGTACCCTTTCCGGAGCTGGGGAGAGCTTGGGAAGTGCTGGAGCTGGGGAGAGCTTGGGAAGTGCTGGAGCTGGGGAGAGCTTGGGAAGTGCTGGAGCTGGGGAGAGCTTGGGAAGTGCTGGAGCTGGGGAGAGCTTGGGAAGTGCTTGAGCTGGGGAGAGCTTGGGAAGTGCTGGAGCTGGGGAGAGCTTGGGAAGTGCTGGAGCTGGGGAGAGCTTGGAAAGTGCTGGAGCTGGGGAGAGCTTGGAAAGTGCTGGAGCTGGGGAGAGCTTGGGAAGTGCTGGAGCTGGGGAGAGCTTGGGAAGTGCTGGAGCTGGGGAGAGCTTGGGAAGTGCTGGAGCTGGGGAGAGCTTGGGAAGTGCTGGAGCTGGGGAGAGCTTGGGAAGTGCTGGAGCTGGGGAGAGCTTGGGAAGTGCTGGAGCTGGGGAGAGCTTGGGAAGTGCTGGAGCTGGGGAGAGCTTGGGAAGTGCTGGAGCTGGGGAGAGCTTGGGAAGTGCTGTGACAATACACGTGAAAACATAAAGAATGTATCTTTGTCTTTATAAGGACATGTCAGCTAGGTCTGTATACCTTGTATACCAATGACATGTTACTGTACAGAAGGGTTAGGTGAGAGAATGTGCTGTGTGGAGGAAGTAAGAATGGTGATAAGATGAACATTTTCATGTTTGAAGAATGGGAATGACAGAATGTGGAAGTAGGAATGAAATGGAGAAGGCAGGATAGAGTAGCCATTGCTCGCGTTCACAAGCGTGTGAAGAAAATAATTCTGCGAATGAGTAATGTGAAAATTGATAAAAATGGCAGAAAGAACGGAGGGAGAAGTAGGACAAAGATAAACAAACGGTAATATTACCATATATTAACATTAAATAAATGATCATATATGGATACGGGCGAGGAATATAATTAAAAGAGAAATATTGAAATCACAAGATAAACTTAAAGGAATACGCTAATAAAAAGGGAAGGAAGGGGAAAAATGTGATGAACGGAATGAAAAGACGAATAACTTCAAGAAAAATGTAAAACTTTATTTACACTGTTGAACTTTGAACAGCTGTTCTTTATTTACAGAGTAAATACAGAACTTTAGGTGAAGTGTGAACTTGAGATACATTCCATTATTCATGTCCTATAATTCTTACTTTACTGTTATAAAGCTTTTGCATTTTTTGAGCACTGAAAAAAAAAAAAACTAAATCGTCTTCTCTTCCGTCATCTTACTGTCCTTTAGAGCTCATTCAGTGAAGTCTTAAGATGTGGGTGTCGTAAATGCCTGGTCAAGTAGTGGGCCGCAGGGGCGTTGACCTTCAGAACTCCCTGGAGGGTATTCCGGAGATCAACGCCCCCTCGGCCCGGTCCACGACCAGGCCTCCCGGTGGATCCGGGTCTGATCAACCAGGCTGTTTTCTTTTCCTTTACTTTTTCCTTTTCCACTTTACTCAGAGCGGAGATGAAGGAAGAGCTCAGTGTGTTTGTCCTAATTTCTTTGTTCCTCTCCCTCTTGCCTTCCTGCAAACGTCAAACCATCATTGTCATGCCTCGTGCTAAGGCAGAGATAAATTTAATATGAGTAGGTGGTGACAGGGACGAGTCGGAGGAGGGTAACAATAGCCAGCCATTCTGGTATGGCAGTGTGTGTGATTGGCAGGCGGGTCGCAGGGAACAGACCGAGGATGATGGATATCAGGGGAGAGTTAGAGAATCAGGTGACTTGAAGCCTCAGATTCCTCACTCTCTGGGGTCTGGCATATTTTTTATATACCTTTGATGAGTTTCGAGAGTTATGCTCCTGGAGCCCGGCCCAGGGTCAGGTTTATCTGGAGCTTGCCTGGTCAACCAAACCGTTGCTGCTGGCCACCCGCCGGCTCATCAATCACAGTTTAATTAATGTAGCACTTGGAGATACTTTTTACACTTTGTGTATGTTGCAGAACCAGGGTGAAACATTATCCATTTAGGTAGAAGTGAATATTACTGTGATGACTAAAGAAAGTTCTCGTATGTTTTGAGTCTCGTAATACTGTCTTGTTAGGTTAACCCGTCACTGAAGACCAAAGGCAACTTGCTGTATGTACGGTCTTTATTTAATGATTTCAAGTCGATGGTGACAATTATTTCATGGTGTATTATGTGAAGTAGTCTATAGGTATACTTGTACTGTCGGGACTATGCAACCTGGCGATAGTCTTCCAGACTAAGATGTTTTTCTTAACATAGAAGGCTGTTACCTGCGGATATTAAACTTGTTACTACCAGATGGTAGTAAGTTGATATTTACGTTCAGTAGAGCTCCGCACCACCTTACCTCTTCGCTCTACGAGAGCTCTCCTTCGCTGCTCTCCCAAAATAAATGGCTCCTTCATCACAAGTAACAACCAGGTGGCCCATCCGCACTAACAAGATGGGCGCTGCCTCCCTCACTCATGGCGGGGTGACGCAATGACACATCGTGGAGATGTGTGAGGCTTCTTATCCGGGCTCCGGTCCTCTTGGCAGCCTAATGGTTACCCGTTGTCGCCCAGATGACTCCTTGCACTGCATAATGCTGCAGAATGAGCACCAGTCTTCCCACTCCTTGTTTTTAGAGATTTTTCCCCCATCACGTAAATAATCATAATGATAGGTAATTCTTGCGTCTATTTTTCAAGGATTTGAGTTGTGGCCGCCTCTTTCCTTCAGGCTGTTCACCATCTTCATTTATTAAGAAGAAAAATCAGTCATGAACTGTGAGCTACGACCAACAGGCAGCTTCATTTGAATAAGAAATATAACTTAAAATGTAAATAACTCTGCTCGCACAGGTATTTGTAAGACTTAAAGGCCCAAATCTGCTTGGCAGACGGTGCAAAACACCCTCATGAAAAGCAGCGATGCAGTGACACAGTAAGAGGTTACTGTGAAACTTTCCCAGTAGCTCAGCGGTAAAGCGCCGGGAACACGGTTCGATCCCCCGCCCACTTTTCTGCTTATCGACATACATACGTAATAAGATCACAGTAAACAGATATCACAATATGCAGAACAACCACTGTGGAAAAAAATAATAGTGAACTTCTAAGCGCTTTCGTGATTTCTCACATTATCAAGAATAATGTGAGAATTTACGAAAGCGCTTGGAAGATCACTATTTTTTCAGTACTGTACACAGTACTGCACACAGTACTGTACACAGTACTGCACACAGTACTGTATACAGTACTGCACACAGTACTGTATACAGTACTGCACACAGTACTGTATACAGTACTGCACACAGTACTGCACAGTACTGTATACAGTACTGTACACTACTGCACACAGTACTGCACAGTACTGTACACAGTACTGCACACAGTACTGTACACAGTACTGCACACAGTACTGCACACAGTACTGCACACAGTACTGTACACAGTACTGTACACAGTACTGCACACAGTACTGCACACAGTACTGCACACAGTACTGCACACAGTACTGCACACAGTACTGCACACAGTACTGTACACAGTACTGCACACAGTACTGTACACAGTACTGTACACAGTACTGCACACAGTACTGCACACAGTACTGCACACAGTACTGCACACAGTACTGCACACAGTACTGCACACAGTACTGTACACTTGGTCAATCACTACTATCTACACACATGTAAGGAAACAATTCTTGGTGCTACATTCACATTTATTAACAGAATACGGGAGTAAATATTTCTTACCTGTCCTTCCAAAGTATAACAATATATCTAACACGTAAGGTACATGCGGGAAGAATGTCCCAGTGTTCACATTAACGAACAGGTTTACCTGGAGAGGGTTTTGGTGGTCATCGCCCCCGCGGCCCGGTCTGAGACCAGGCCTCATACAGGTGGCGTAGTATAGTGAAAGAGGCGGTGGTTATGAGAGTGAGGTTAAAAGGGGTTGTAGTTGTTAGCACTGTGTAGTGGGCGGCAGTCAAAACTCAGATGTAGGGAGTTAGGAAGGAAGAGCAGCTGTCACGTGGTGAGGAATTAACTTGATGGATGGATGGGAATGCTGTTGCTATTGAGGAAGGGGGGGGTTACTACAGCTGGTGTGGGGGGGGGGTTACTACAGCTGGTGTCGGGAGGGGGGGGAGACGTGAAGTCCGCTAGCAGCTGGTGCGATAGTGGGGTGCTGCGCTTAATTGATTTTACTCTCGCTACTTCTATACTTTAAAAAAAAAAACACAGGTACAATACCGTGACTGGAACAATACACAAATAACCCGCACATACGAGATAGAAACTTAATGACGATGTTTCGATCCGAGTCAGACCGAAACATTGTCATAGTTTTTCTCGCATGAGGGTTATTTATATTCTTTAAAGTTGTACAAATGTTTCAGAATTATCTTCTGTACTCCAGTAAGTTTGTTTGATCTAACATAAAGTTACATAAGTATTCTTAAGTTCTATATAAATGGTCCAAGTCAGACCGAAACGTCGTCATAAGCTTCTCTCTTCTATGTGCGGGTTATTTGTTTCGTTCCAGTCACGGTATTGTGCCTTTTTTGTTAGCAAGTTTTTCCTACTGTCCTACAGCAGGACAAAACTCTCCCCCCCCCACACACACACACAAATTTCGAGATAGTCTCCCGGAAAGCGTTTCCTGAAAGCACTCCTCCCTCACTCCCAAAACCCACGTCTCTTGCTTTTACATGTCCTTCGTTGTCATGGTATTGAGCTTGGGTCGTTTTGATTCTCCTGTAAGCCACTAGGCGCCCGTAGTACATCCCAGTTGTCTTCAGCGAGGCTTACACTGATCAGACAAGTGATGCTGCCCGAGTGATGAACAGGGGAAGCAAGAAGAGTTAGTAGGTGTCACGGAACGACGCCCACCCCACGCCCTCTGCCGCCCCTTGACACACATGACTGCCGCCCGCAGCAGCTGCTGCTGCTGGGGCGTGTTGCTGAATTGTACGAAAGTGGTCAGGATACACGATGATGATTTATAGGTTCAGTCAAGGTAGCATATCATTTGTACACTATCCCACTTGCATATGCTCACAGTATGAAGGCTTGTGTTATGATTAACTTGTTGGTAGGTAGTAATAGCGTTCGCAGTGTGCCATATTTCATTTATGAATGAGCATCGAACGGTATCTAACAAGCCACCAAGTTTACTTTACCATATTGAAGATTTCTGGATTACCAGGCCCCACATATAATAAAAGGAATACTAACATATGAGGTACTTCGCTGTTGAGTTACACTTGTCTTAGTACTCAGCAAGTGTGATCTTCAGGGATATAATAAACTAACAGAATTCTACCGTCCGTGGCGGCTTGCAGTTTGTGTAGTACATCATCGTATTAAATTGATGGGCAAAGCCAAGTTGACTGTTACTGATACCCGAGAGAATACACAAGTTAACACTGGAACTGAACATCAGAGGTGTGTCCGGGAAGCCAGCCAGTAGACGCTCTACAGCGAGGTTGGATGTGTGAGTAATGGAACACACGCGAAGTGCAACATCTTTTAGAAGTGGTGGGGGGGAGGATCAATGGACAGTGACTGTAACCGACCATGTATAATTCTGTATAACGTATTCCTTCTCTTTTGTACTATCGCTTTCCTGTCTCCTCCTCTTCTTTGTACATGCTATTTCATCGGACATTGTCCTAAATACTGAAGTTTTTTCCTAATTTGTACTTTTTTATTAGTTTTTAAATTAAGTTAGTCAGATTTATATTTTATTGGGTATTGAGGTGCCTAAAGTCAGTCGCTGACCAGCCGAGCTGTGGTTTGTACGTTGGATTTCGTGTTTTCAGCAGTATCAGCCTGGTTGATCAGGTCCTAATTCACCAGGAAACTTGGTCATGAACCAGGCTGCAGGGGCGTTAACCCCCGAAACGCCCTACTGGTAGATTAAGGTAGGTAAGAATGAAGAACTACTGCTGTATGCCTATTGCCCATGCTAGGTAGATCTTACTCGCACCCAGCCACACCCATGCTACGTGTATTTAAAGCTAACTAACGTTCTGGCCAAAATGACGCAAGCGGAGTTTGCTCCACTAATCTACAACTGTTGACAAACTAGTACTTTGATATACCTTTGAAGAATTTCGAGAGTATATCTACTCTGAGCCCGGCCATGGGCCAGGCTCGTCTGGTGCTCGCCTGGTCAACCAGGCTGTTGCTGCTGGAGAGTTCCTTGGAGAAGTGATGGTTGGAGATAAACACACTTGGTTGTAATTACTTATATTGGCAGAGTCGTAAGGGGAACTTAGCCAGACGAGCATGGCCCACAAGCATATATATGGGGAATTCAGTATTTATACTGACATACATACCTATATTGTTTTTTCAGTCTTCTAAATCCTTCAAAGTTGAGAACTGTTGCCTCGTGCAGGTGATCTCTGGACAGTTTTATATACCCATTCCTAATTTTGGTTTCCATCTTACCAGAAGGTATCAGAAACACTGCAGGGACAGGTGTCTAAGTCTTCAAGAGGAATCTAGACAAACACCTCCACTAAGTGCCAGATTTAACCAGGCTATGTAGGCCAGCGGGCCCGCCAGCAGAAACAGCCTTGGGCCAAGCGAGCCTGGCCCAAGGCCTGGCTTCGAGAGTAGGAAATATCTTCGAAACTCCTCGAAGTTACCGCTTGTTAAGCTATTCTGTAAAACTTTACAGAGCAAAAAGGTACAATACCGTGACTGGAACAATACAAAAGTAACCCGCACATAGGAGAGAGGAGCTTACGACAACGTTTCGATCCGTGTTGAACTATTTATTTACAAAGTCACACTGACTTCGTAAATGGTCCAAGCCGGTCGTCTTAAACTGCTGCTCCTCTCCTAGGCGCAGGTTATTTGCGCGCTATAAAACTTTTATATGTCACTTCTTACATTTAATAGTTTCGAAAAAAGCTGGTGACTTCCAAAAACAAAATTCTTGCTGCCCATGGGAAATTTTTTTTGGAAATTTAATGTAGTGTTGTGGAAACTGTGGGAAATGGTTTCGAAAACAGACAAGTTGAAGATTGATACAATTATGCAACATATGGGAATCTTTATTGAAGAAACGTTTCGCCACACAGTGGCTTCATCAGTCCAATACAGTGCAGAAAGGTGTAAGGAGAGGAGAAGTTTGGGGTAATCAGTCCTTCAGCCTGGAATCGATGTGTTCAGTCCGTCAGTCTTGTAGAAAGTACAGCATAGGGCCGGAGAAGTAACTTGTATACTGTAGTCAGGTGAGTGGAAGCAGGAGGCGGCGGGATCACAGTGGAACCATCCACTAGTGTAAGTAGGTCTTCGTCCAAAGGTTGGACGAAGCCTGTGAAGCCTCGCTGCGCACAGACTTCTTGACGCACAAAAAATGCTTCACATTAATTTCCATACTGAATATCACCTCGGCACTTCTTTATCACAGGCACCTAGAGTAGTGTTTTATACCGTGTTGGCTGCACACGCGTCTATTTGTTACGCCCGCCCAGATAAATGAGATAGCACAGGCGTGAAATTGGAGGATTGACTGTTTTGCATGGGACACGAAACATAGGATAGGAAGGACGAACTTCGCCAAACTCAAGTTTTCATGGGAAATCCAGACTTCAGTAATTGTCGACATCTGTGTCACAAACAATAACAGCTACCACGCCGTTATTATCAATAAAAGCAATAAAACACTTAGCATGATCTACAGCGCTAATTAATGTATCTAGACATTTTTACGGATATATTATAACTACAGGAAATGAGTAAGGCGTCAGTAATCATTTTTTATGTACCCTTCAGTGGGGGCGCCTTGGATCAATTCTGATTACCTAGCGTTGCTCAGGCACTGTGATCCCTGTGGGTTTTGAGCTTCCCAATGACTTTGCGTTACGTCAGCTAATAGAATGTATAAATTGTTTAGAAAGTACATGGATTCGATCTCGCATCAACAGAACAGCTTCGTTACCTTAGACATTATTTTTAAGTTTCGCCTTGTGGGATCTCGTTTCAGCAAATTAAGTTGCATTAAGTTAGGACGTAAAGGTGTGTGCCAGGGAATCTCAAAAATACCCGGGACATGTCCTCTGAATAATTACAAAACCTCAGAATAGTAACGAAGGCGTCTATACGTGTAATCACACTTTCTATTCATGTCAAACTCCTTCACGGCAAATAAAATTAAAAAAAAATCAGAATAACTGAAGATGAAGTCCTCTTCACGCCCAAATCGTTTGTAATCAGTACTGAAAAAAAAAATTCACATCGGTATAAGATTTCACCGTCGTGGTTTAAGTGGACATTAATGGAGGTGGAAGCGTGAAGCTCTTAATAGCGGCGTTGATATGCGCAAAATGACACCAGAGATGCAAGTCAGCCGGTGGATCCAGAGCGGAACGGCTTTACAACAGTCTCCTTGTAGCAGAGGTAGGCGGGATCGGTTCTTTGTTGTTTGTTTGTGGTACTTTCCTGTTATTTTTTAATGCTGTGAAAGGCTGCAAGTCTGTTTCTTATTTACGATCATCATTTTTATGCACACGAGTTGTTAATACTAATATTTTACTACGTAATTTATTAATTATGCTTTAGATTGTCTTCTTTCCCTCAGGTTTAGCGCTACTACTAATAATATAAATGTTAATTATGTTAGGTAAAAGGACACAGGTGGAACTAATGTGACATTTTATTGTGGCAGCGTTTCGCTCTCCAGGAACTTTGTCAAGCTGTTACATAACACCTTGACAAAGTTTCTGGAGAGCGAAACGTTGCCACAATAAAATACCGCATTAGTTGCACTTTTCCCCTTTTACCTAACATATTGTCTGTAACCCTGCCAACATTATTACAATATTAATAATAAAATTAATATAAAAATATAACTTGTTAAGAACAAAATCCTCTTCACCTGTTTAACCAGTATTATAACTGTATATTGACTGGAGACCTGGTCTGGAGGGCTGTAATTAAGGAAGGCGTGCGGCCCTTCCAGCTGTATGAAACAGCTGTGCGGAAAGAGACTGGTGGTAGGCAGGTGGCGAAAGCCACCAGGGATTTAACAGGATACACACCGCCTTCCAGGGTTGCAGGTGCTGAATTTTTTGTTGTGCCGAGTTCATTTCGTGCTTATCTCTCAGGGCACCAGTAGGATATCTGATGCGGTGGTAAGTGTTGTGAAACAGTAGTTAAAATTAAAGATACTTCTTTGTTTATATACTCTTACTTATGCCAAGTATTGTATCTTAAGTAAAGTCATTACAACCCCACTACTGTGTTGAATTGTCACTCGACTCTGTACAGCACTCATAAGGGTAGCATAATCTGCATATCTTGTCGCCTCTTTAACTCTTTAAGAGTTGCCATGCAAGTGACAGCTCGACTTCAGTATACAAGCCTTATTTATCTTGTTCTTCATGTAAATCGATATACATAATAATCTAGTATAATATAACTAAAGCCTTTAAACATCCCAGTAATTGTACTTGGTAAAAGTGATATCAAGTTACATATGTTAAATGTAATCCAAGCCAAGTGGGTGAGAGCCAGGCGTGAAGGTATTGTTGGAGGGGTGGAAGTGGTGGCCTTTCAGAGAACATTAACTCCATGGGTCACACACACTGCTTTGTCATTTTGTTGGGTCAGAAATCAGATCTCTTCCTCCCCTCCTTTACATACATTACATTAAGTAGAGCTATACTGCATCGTTTGTGTAATTCCTGAATCGTGAACTGACTGTACAGTTCGCTTCTCTTGTGACGGCTACCAAGATGGGGCTCGGGCAAGAGCAAGAAATCTGCTGTCTTCAGTGCACATTTTTGCTGCAAAGCTTTTGTCTTCTTGGCAATAATAAATGACAATTCTTTCGTGCGTACCGGCACTAAGGGCTACGAAGAATGGCGTACGCCAACCATGATGGGAAACAGTGCAGGGGAGCGAACATTGCCTCTGAGCGTTGTAACTATGTACAACAATGGTGATGAGAGCGAGGGGTAAGGGAAAGGAGAGACGCTGCACGCATCTGCTGGGCCTTGTTCGTCAACGACCATGGGGCAGGGGATGGGAGCTAGTATGCGTTATTGGCCATTGCCTCAAGGCGCGCTCTCTTATTGCTCCCACCACTGTTCTCGTTACCAGGCGAAGGGAGGAAGGTGCATTGTCAGGCCTCTCTGGTTTAATGAACAACATACATCTACCAAACAGGAACTACAGATCAGGCTTGGGATAGTATTGTCTAGGGAGGTATGCAGATGGAAGAGGCGAGGCTTTAGCCAGATTAAAGGGGCTGGGTTTGTGTAAGTTGTAACTTGAAAGGTAGCAATGCCTGAATTGTTTTCTTAGGCTGTAAACTAAATACATGTATACTATTTACTTTAGTCAAAAAAAAATATTTTTTATATTTTACCACCTAGGTAGAAGCGAGACATACTATATAGCCTACTAGCGTCAGACGTCCGCGTCACACCACCATGAAAGTGACAGCACTGTCGTGGGATATATATATTGTTTAACAGTGTGTTAGGATCGTCAGTATACTTTGTGGGGGAAAAAGTGTGAATCCATGTTGATAATACCAGTATTTCGACTTTGTTGTTACTCCACATAGTGTTGCCACGAGATTCTCGAAAAAAAATAAACTGAGTGCAAATAAAGTTAGTATCAGATAGTTTGTATGTCGGGCCTAATAGGTAAAACTTCTAAGGTTCTTTTGATACAAAATTATTAATGTTACATTAACATAAATGAAAAAAAATCTTTAAACGTATAAGAGAAAATTTAAGAAAGGACTTAATTTTAAATCGAGTTTTTGCAAATTGACCAATTTTACCTATTCAATACGACATACATATATGTCGTAAATATTTTCCGGAAAAAATAACATCTCGTTAATTATGTTGCGTGTCCAGGTTCCGTAGAACTAGCATATTGTAAATACTTCAGTGTTGCAATCAATTGTGAATGAGTGGGAACATAAGGTGTAGGTTGGTGGGAATCAACAGAAGGGTAATGAGAGACAAGGTGAAAGTTTATAATTACTGGATAGGGTAAGGATGGGGAAGAGAGGGCGAGAGTAGATGATGAGCGAGACTGGATAAAGAGTTTGAACAAGTGACAAAGGGAGAGGGACTGATTGAGAGTAAAGGAAGGAAAGAGGGTAATGGAGTTAGTCGGGAGGGTGGATAATTGAGAGAGGGACGTGATTAGAGATGGAAGGAATGGCGAGGTAGAAAAGGCGGTGAAATACGTAGAGATGAAAACTCGAGGTATTAATGTCATGTCAGCAAAGAAATGTAAAAGAAAAAAAAATTCGTGCAAAAAATGCAAATGAAAGTCAAAAGAATGTTGATTAGCAATTTGTATTGATTTACTTTTTTTTCTATTCTTTACTTTTAACACGTTAACTTTTTTGATAAGTTTTCTCCCGCGTCTTTAGGGATACACAATTTCCTCGTTTACGTCACGGATTTCTTTTTCGTAGGGCAGGATATGACTAGTAGTGTACAAGGAGTGTTAAGTTTCCCGCAGCCACTACAGGGGGTCACCGCCCTCGCGGCCCAGTCCCAGACGAAGCCGCCTGAAAGAAAAAAAAGGCGCAATACCATGACTGGAACAATACATAGATAACCCACACATAGGAGAGAAGCTTATGACGACGTTTTGGTCCGTCTTTGACCATTTGGTCAAACAGGGGTCCAAGTCTGACCGAAACGTCGCCATGAGCTTGTGGAGGGGGGGTTGTGTGTGTACAGGCCTCCTGGTGGCTAACCTGATCGTTCAAGCGTAGATCATTCAGAAATAATGCACGTAAACATGTTAGATAGCTGTTATGGGGTTGGGATGTACATGTGGGTGGGTGAACCAAGGAGTCTGAGGCGTGTGCGTGATGTATCAGGTTTGTATTAATACAATCTTGACGCCCAGGGAGATAAACGCCACACGGGGCGCATGCGTGCAACATTTAATAATAATTTATTTCTGCAAGTACATATGCAAGGTATACAGGCCTAGCTGACTAGTGTCAGCTAGGCCATGATCCCCACCACTCCAATCCTGGCCATGGCCGGGCTCCGGGAGTAGAAAGACTGGAAACTCCTTCACCATCACTCCTTCCTCCTTAACCACCACTGACTCGTCACCGCTTCTCTTAATCACTACTCTCCAGGCTTCCCAAATTAGCCAGACCATCACTAAACCCCCATTCTCACCACTCCACCACTATTCCCACCCTAACCGACGCTTTGTTGCCACCATTCCCACCATAACCATCACTCCACCAACCACTATTCCAACCTCCTTACCCAACCACACTCAAGACAGAGGTCCAAGATGGCTGCTGCAACTCTTGTAATTAATGGAATAAAATCACCATATTTTAAACGTGGTGGTGAGGCCGCCATGTTTTTTCAGACCTATTAAAATCCCCGACAGAAAAAAAACATGAAAGTAGAATTTTTCGCTGGTGGCCAGTTTTTTTTTTTCTCGTGTGTGGGGTGTTTTGGGCAGTCTTTTATAATAACATTTTCAGCCTGATACAGTTTTGTAGAGATGGGTAACATTTAATTGTGCATGTAGGAAGTCTATAACTATGCCGAGCATTGTGTAGAATGTATTAATGTTAACCTTGGCAACATTGCAAACCAAATGTATGCAATAACAACGGGTGAAAAAAGCAGCAACAGCAGCAGTCACCGCCGCAGCAGCAGCAGTCACCGCCGCAGCAGCAACAGCAGCAGTCACCACCACAGCAGTCGCAGCAGCAACAGCAGCAGTCACCGCCACAGCAGCCGCAGCAGCAGTCACCGCCACAGCAGCAGCAACAGCACCGCCACAGCAGCAGCAACAGCACCGCCACAGCAGCAGCAACAGCACCGCCACAGCAGCAGCAACAGCACCGCCACAGCAGCAGCAACAGCACCGCCACAGCAGCAGCAACAGCACCGCCACAGCAGCAGCAACAGCACCGCCACAGCAGCAGCAACAGCACCGCCACAGCAGCAGCAACAGCAGCAGTGACCGCCACAGCAGCAGCAACAGCAGCAGTGACCGCCACAGCAGCAGTGACCGCCACAGCAGCAGCAACAGCAGCAGTGACCGCCACAGCAGCAGCAACAGCAGCAGTGACCGCCACAGCAGCAGCAACAGCAGCAGTGACCGCCACAGCAGCAGCAACAGCAGCAGTGACCGCCACAGCAGCAGCAACAGCAGCAGTGACCGCCACAGCAGCAGCGACCGCCACAGCAGCCGCAACAGCAGCAGTGACCGCCACAGCAGCAGCAGTGACCGCCGCCACAGCAGCAGTGACCGCCGCCACAGCAGCAGTGACCGCCACAGCAACAGCAGCAGTGACCGCCACAGCAGCAGCAGCAGTGACCGCCACAGCAGCAGCAGCAGTGACCGCCACAGCAGCAGCAGCAGTGACCGCCACAGCAGCCGCAGCAGTGACCGCCACAGCAGCCGCAGTGACCGCCACAGCAGCCGCAGCAGCAGCAGTGACCGCCACAGCAGCCGCAGCAGCAGCAGTGACCGCCGCAGCAGCAGCAGTCACCGCCACAGCAGCCGCAGCAGCAGCAGTCACCGCCACAGCAGCCGCAGCAGCAGCAGTCACCGCCACAGCAGCCGCAGCAGCAGCAGTCACCGCCACAGCAGCCGCAGCAGCAGCAGTCACCGCCACAGCCGCCGCGCAGCAGCAGTCACCGCCACAGCAGCCCGCAGCAGCAGCAGCAGTCACCGCCACAGCACCGCCGCAGCAGCAGCAGCAGTCACCGCCACAGCAGCCGCAGCAGCAGCAGTCACCGCCACAGCAGCCGCAGCAGCAGCAGCAGTCACCGCCACAGCAGCCGCAGCAGCAGCAGCAGTCACCGCCACAGCAGCCGCAGCAGCAACAGCAGCAGTCACCGCCACAGCAGCAACAGCAGCAGTCACCGCCACAACAGCCGCAGCAGCAACAGCAGCAGTCACCGCCACAGCAGCCGCAGCAGCAACAGCAGCAGTGACGCCACAGCAGCAGTCACCGCCACAGCAGCCGCAGCAGCAACAACAGCAGTCACCGCCACAGCAGCCGCAGCAGCAACAGCAGCAGTGACCGCCGCAGCAGCAACAGCAGCAGTCACCGCCGCAGCAGCAACAACAGCTTTAGCAGAGGCAAATGTATGATGTGACCTGTTTTGAAAAGGTTTCCTAATGTCGCCGCCCGGCCTGGGGTCAGGCCTTGGTCGATTTCTCATTCATCCAGGCTGTTGCTATTGGCAGCTTGACGGCCCACATATCCATCATAACCTAGTTGATCTGGCACGCCACGGAGGTGTAATGACCTAGTTTCCTCTTGAACATTTCCACGCTTGTGCTGGTAAGATTTCTGGTATCTTCTGGTAGTAGGTTCGACTAGTCGAGACCTTGCCTTTGATATACCTTAGATGAGTTTCAAATGTCTTTCTAAGCCTACCAATGTTGACAGTTTTATCGTGTCCATGACTTCCCAACTTTTCACTCATTCCGGCACGTTATGGTGGTGTGCGGATTTGGGACCACGCCCTCTGGTATCTTCCTTGAATACAGGGTGTATCAAAATGATGGACCCGATCGTGAAATATTCTGTTTTGAAATTGGATCTATAAATTATGAAACACCCTGTATTATTATACGTGTCTCTTGCCTTCTCTCCAGAGAGTACATTTCCAGTTTCTTCCAGACATTCCAGTAGTTTATATTCTTCATTGGCTATATGTCGGCAGAAAACTCGCACCTTTGTTTTTCCAGCTTTCTCTCTCCTGCAGCTTTCAAGCTGCTGTCAGCAACGAGAACACAAGTGTTATGAAGAGTGTCAGTCACCCTTGGTATAATTTCTCTTAGAAATTCTCATTACTACTGTCATTTTTCCTAGCTTTAGCAGAGTTTCTAGTGTTTTGTTATTTAAAAGACAGGCGGCAGTAGGAAGTAATAGTTGAACCACGGTACGAGTTGGGTTAGAACCCATGGCAAGCGAGTCTTAAAAAGTCCAGGCCAGTGAGTAAGCCACCGGGCTTACGCACTCGTACCGCGGCTTGTTTACAATCGTGATATCGCTGTTTCGTGTATCATTTGTAGTTACGATCACCCCATGAGCAACACAACTGCACTTCTCAATTTTCCAAAGCACAAATGATACTCGTACGGATGTGAACGCTTCGTAAATTTGCCTATTTGTGGTTAAATATGCTTTCATATATATTTATGTAAACTTTCAAGTATGGTGTAGCCGCCATGTGGTAAAAAAACGTATAAAAAATATTTACCCTTTGGTCAAAGGCCCTTGTCAAATACACTTGCCCTGTTTTTGTGTGTGTGTTTAAGTCGGTTTAGAGAAGACTAATGGATTCATCCAGCAAGGCAACGAGGATAATATTAAGTTTCTCGTCTGCCTTCCTGCGTGGTTACCCACCCACCTGCCTACCTTCTTGTTTACCCACCCACGTTCCTGCTGCCTTTCTTGTTTACCCACCCACGTTCCTGCCTTCTTTCTTGTTTACCCACCCACGTTCCTGCTGCCTTTCTTGTTTACCCACCCACGTTCCTGCCTGCCTGCCTTCTTGTTTACCCAACCACGTTCCTGCCTGCCTACCTTCTTTCTTGTTTACCCACCCGCGTTCCTGCCTGCCTACCTGCCTTCTTGTTTACCCACCCACGTTCCTGCCTTCTTTCTTGTTTACCCACCCACGTTCCTGCTGCCTTTCTTGTTTACCCACCCATGTTCCTGCCTACCTGCCTTCTTGTTTACCCACCCACGTTCCTGCCTGCCTGCCTGCCTGCCTTCTTTCTTGTTTACCTATGCACGTTCCTGCCTGCCTGCCTTGTTTACCCACCCACGTTCCTGCCTGCCTGCCTTTCTTGTTTACCCACCCACGTTCCTGCCTGCCTTCTTTCTTGCTTACCCACCCACGTTCCTGCCTACCTGCCTTCTTTCTTGTTTACTCGTCCACGTTCCTGTCTGCCTTATTTCTTACTTGCTTACCCACCCACGTTTCTGCCTTCTTTCTTAGTTGCTTACCCGCCCACGTTCCTTCCTGCCTGCCTTCTTACTTGCTTACCCACCCACCTGCTTGTTTGCCTTTTTGTATTACTACGACGTTTCACGTACATGAGGCTTTATAAAGTACTTTATCAAGTCTAACCCAAACCTACTAACACACTCATTTTCAGAATGAGGCTAGGTTGTCCCAGCAGACCATCTTCTCTAAGGGCATACAACCTCCCCCTCCCTCCCTCCTTCCGCACACTGCTCAGTGAGGTGTCTGCTTAGTTTCCTGCTAGTCACGTCTGGCTGCTCCATCCTGCCTGATACACAAAGAATGATGATGCAAGCAGGCAACCTGCTGTTGCTGTTCCCGCTGCAGGTGTAGTTGGTGCGCCGTCTGCCAGAACTCACAATCCTCATCCTTCTGTATGGTAGTTTTGGGAGTTAATGTGGTGGCAGTAGCAGCAGTGGGGTTTAGGATGATCGAATGAGTGGAAATACACACAGATACATTCACTTACGACACTTTATCGAAGGCTTGTCGGTCTTTGGACCTTAATCACTTGGAATTGAAGTATCAAGGACCGAAACATCTTCAATAGAAGTTTATTAAGTGAATACATTCGTGTCCATTTAAAACTATCATTAGCTTGCCTTTTTCCTCTGGTGTTAGAATCTTAGGGATACGAGGCTGTGATGGTGGATGGTAGAGAGGATTTTGCTTTTATAAAAACTTGGTTGGAAACACAGTTCGCGGGTTACTTGGTGTTGATGGTGGGGTGTTGATTGTTGGTTACCTGTACCTGTAGTCGCTTCCGGGGGTCATCGCCCCAGGAACCTACTTTGGGAGTTTCCCTATTCCCGCTGCCCTGTTGATTGCTAGCGTGACCAGGTTGTTGCTGTTGGCGTCCCGTGGTACAAGTTGGCTGTGGTGAAGGAAGTAGGTACATGTATATATACCTTTAAAGAGTTTCGAAAGTTTAACTACTCTCGGAGTCCGGCCATGGGTCAGGCTCGTCTGTAGTGATCGCGGAGCTTAGTGATGCTGGATAGTCTAGCAGGGGGGGGGTTGTTAGTGGAGGAAGTAGTGCGTCATTATTACGTAATAAGGAGGGGGAGGTTTGTTGGTGGTTGGATAGGTTAGTCGTGGCCAGGGAAAATAGGTAGGTTGGTGGTGGTAGTATCACCTACCACCATGAGTCACTGGCTCGGACAGGTGTACACATCTGTGCATCTGGGAGGGGTGAATGTTGCTGAACACCTGCGTTCACCACATCTAATGCAAATGCTGTCATGTTTGCTAAACTTTGAAGACTTCTAGTCAATTTAGCCAGAAAGAAATATTTCCGAACACTATAACATACGCGATGCTGCACTGTAGAGGCCCTCAGATCTGCATTGTCAGTTGCATAATGAGAGATTTTCGAAGAAACGATGGAGGTGTAGCCAGAATGTTTAGTGGCAACAGCTGAGTGGTGTTGGTTACTTGGCAACGGTACAGTGCCGGCAGTCTGTGACGCTGTGACGTCACATGTGACTCACCGGCTCTCATTCATGCAGCACCGGGGGGGGGGGGGAGAATGGTGGTGCATATCGCAAATAATCCGCATTTTAAAGGGGAAAAGTCTGGGCTGGTGATGGTACATTTTAGTATCGTGACTTGACAGTGGTACCATATGTACCTAAAAGTCTCATGCATTGAATTTTCCGTAACATTCCAGTGTTATGGTAAGTACTATTTTCTTAGGATGGGTTACATAAATTAATGTCAACATATTTAACAACGCAGATTAAACAAATAACTGCGTCACGTCTGGTAACGCGGCTGTTGCACATCAGGAAACGTTGAAATATACACGAGTCGCTCGTGATGTGATCGGTTATTGATAATGTAGTTAGTGTGTGTGACGTTATTATACGTCGTGTGTAGCATAAGACAAATTAATGGCTAAAAGTATGTTTGGGTAAGTTGGCGCAGTGACATTAGAGTGGACAGCCAGTTTTTAACTTATTAAATCAGAACTCTGAGCACAAGGTTACAGATTAAGATAAGTGAAGATAGAAAGAGTGAGTCTCTCTCACTAACAGCGTTCACTTCATGATCGAGAGGACCCGAATTCTGTTCCCTTGACAGGCTCCTCGTATGGATAAGTCTTTGTTACGTCTACTGTTCACTGTTTATCTCACAGTACATAGGTACCCTAGTTTTGGTAGACTGTTTTGGACTGCATCTTGTTGGAGGTATAACAAGAGCTTCATAGATGGTTTGAGATGAACCGTGAAGTACAAAGAAGGGAGGGAGATAGGAAAGGGGAAAGAGAACGAGTTGAAAATGGAAGGAGGGACTGACAGTTGGACGGTGAAGGGACGGGAGGGAGAGGAGGGATGGATGGAAAGGATGGACAAACAGTGCTGGGATAGTCTTGAATAAATAATGTGGAAGAGCCACAAGTTCACTTCATAAAAGGCGACACCTTCATCATGTCAGGTCAGATCAGTTTCTTCTCCATGAGAGATCATCTTAATATTATATAGATTTTATCATCACTGGTTCAAATTGAAATGAAGTACCAATCAGTAGCTTACTAAATTAAGAAATGGAAACAGTAAATAATTCTGGAAATGTGAAAGAAGAATCATAGGACATTGATGAATGATGTATGTATTAGCCTGGTTGTGTTTGTAGGGGATGATTCATAGCTCCTGGCCCCCGTCTCTTAACTCTGTGGGCCAGCTGGTTGTGGTGTTTGCTGCCACAATACACAAATAACCCACACATAGGAGAGAGAAGCTTACGACAACGTTTAGGTCTGACTTGGGCCATTTACAAGTCACACTGTGACTTGTAAATGGGATTATTTGTATATTGTTCCAATCACGGTATTGTGCCTTTTTTTTTCTTCCGCAACCGTGTTAACAGTCCCAGCAACAGCACAAGGAAAAAAATGCCTCCTGGCGTGCTTCTAGATAATAATGATGACCTGCTTAGTGGCTAAGCATCCGCTGGTGTGCCGGTACTAAGTTAAATGCACATATTGTATCGTAATAACGGAATGTGATTTTATTCTCTAATGGAAACTCAGCATTGGTACATCAGAGGCTGTTTGACAGTTATCATAGATCCTAAGACCCGCGGCAGGAAACTTTCTTAGACAAAATGAAGCTACCCTATCAGAACTGTCCAACACAGGAAAGTCAGTGCCTGGGTGATGGACGTTGGGCTGTGTGTGGCCAGCAGTAACAGCCTAGTTGATTAGGCCCTGATCAACCGGGAGGCCTGGTCAAGGACCGGGCCGAGGGGGCGTTGATCCCCGGAACACCGTCCAGGCAGACTCCAGGTAGGTAGACCTTTACCTGCTGCGCCTCTGTTCTCGTTCATTAATCCAGGAAGACCCGGATTATACCCAGCGCCAATCCTTCCTTCCCTTTCAGGATTAATGGCATGACAGGCGCGTGAATACAGAAAACTGGATAAGTCGCTGGGGGGATACGGTAAAATTCATCTAAATTGCAGCAAAATGTTAAGAGGCTTACTCGAGTTGATAGTTTTGTCGTTTTGGTCTGCTGGCTCTTGTATGCCCAGAAAAGAATTACCTGAACTGATTTGTGAAAGGAATTAAATATTTAAAAAAATGAAGTGTTTAATGAGTTGTTTGCGCAACGCTATTCTTGTGTGAGGAGAGAGAGTTGTTGGTGTGTACAAAAACCGTACAGACAGGACAGTTACCTTCCTAGAGTGAACCGGTATGGCTTAGAATTTTTTTTTTCTCGTGCCAGCTTTACTAGGATTTCAAGCGTTTTTAATCATTTTGGTGCTGCACTGAATTTGTACACGCTGAGATATTGTTTTTTCTACCTTCCAGGCCATTTAGTTTTTGTTAATGTACAGCAGTGTGAGAACACTTAACTATCGTCACTGGCTTGGTATCTTTGTTTTGAAGGTTCTAGGCATCCTTCCTGTCATTTTTCTTGTAGTTGTGATAATGGTTCTTGTGATCCTTGGGTTATATCAACTTAATTTGCTTTCTTCAGTGAATGCCTCGTACAAATTCTAGTATAGTCTGCAAAGAATGTGTTGGTCTAACAGGTTGTATATGGTATGGCGATACCGATGAGGTTGTATATGGTATGGTGATACCGATGAGGTTATATATGGTATGGTGATACCGATGAGGTTGTATATGGTATGGTGATACCGATGAGGTTGTATATGGTATGGCGATACCGACAAACTGTGGTACAGGACAAGAGTCGTTTTTCCACAGCTGTTGTAAGAGTTTGATACTACCGTAACGAGGATGTAAGGCGGTGTTATACATGTCCGTCTTTGTCTACTAAACGAATAGAAGTGGGGTGAACACTGTGCCTTGCGGAGCGGAACTTTTCTTGGTGGCAGAATATGATTTCACTTTGTTTTACTATTACTCTTTGGTTTTATCTGTTAGAAAGTTTATTAGATCCACCTGACCATTTTTCTAGTTATTTTTTGCAATAATTTTGTGCGCTAGTACACATGGTACCTATACCTTCAAACTGCCATGGGTGCCGAAATGTACTTTCAGGCAGTTTGTTTACTATACCGCCTAATGGTGCTGCCCAACTCGACCATAAAGGAAAAAATCCGAATTTGTTAAATAATTTGTTCTCATTTATATTAGTTATTTTTTTCCTACGTAATTCTTCTACAGTTTCTGCCTTAACCTAATTTTTTTTTTTAATTTTGTAAATATCTGTTTACTCACTGTTTCAGGTTTTGATCATAACTGAAACCAAACATGAAAATCTTTACCATTGACATGCCCTTGATGAGTTCCGAGAGTTTTTCAACTTCCGGAGCCCGGCTATGGGCCAGGCTTGTCTGGTACTTGCCTGGTCAACCAGGCTGTTGCTGGCCCCCGGCTCCACTTATTCATCACAGCCTGGTTGATCTGGCAGCTCCGGGAAGAGCAACAAAGGGTGCTAGCTCAGGTGTAAGCAGGTGAGAGATAATTTATTATACTTCCTGTGCACCTGCTTCCTTAAATGAAGACTTCTCAAGATTAAGTCAGGGATATCCTCTAGGGTGACTGTAGCTCTTTACTACGTGAAGGGTGCAGTTTACTCTATAACGGGTATCCTTTAGTGGCGATACCCCTGGTATCTGGCGATATCCAGGTATCTAGCAATACTCTTATGAATAATATATGATTAATACTAATATCAATAGTGTTGTACAAATTTAATGCATTGTAAGAATTTTGAGGCACTAAGATATTAATTTTCCACTGGTGGTGTTAGAACCCGCGATCAGAGCGTCATAAAACTCCAGACCGACGCTTTAGCCATCGTGTCATTACGATCTCGCGAGTCATTAATTTTCATACGTAACGTGTGTTCACATTCTAAAATGTTCTAATTCAGTGGTTCTTAACGAGGCGAAACTGAACAAACTGAACACCTCCATCTAAGGAACAGCCATAAGTTGTCACCCTTCACCCAAAAACTTATTTTGGATAAATCTTATTTCAAACGGAAATTCTCCTCGTTTTCCTTTACTGGATGAGGCTGCGGGGAGACAACTCTATCGTGACTGGAGTGAAACGTTATGTGCGGGATCTGATTGTCTTTCTGAGGTTTGTCACCACGGAGAGGATTCAGTGGCTCAGGGATGCATAAAGAACCAATTTCCTTTGAATCTGGATTCCAGTGATAGTTATATAATGATAGATGATCTTGCTGAAACGAAAGCTAATGAAGGAATTTGAATGCGGAATGAGGGTAGAGAACTTGTGTTTGACACAACCCAACGTTACCACAGTTAGCAGAAAAAGCTTTGGAGGTTCACCTGCCATTTGCCACCTATTTGCGTGGTACAACTTTTTCCAAAAAAAAACTACAAATAGGAATAAAAACTCAATGCAGATGGTGACATAATGCATCTTTCTATTTCTAAAAAAAAAAAAAGAAAAAAAAAATCAGAATCATTAATGAACATTATATATATATATATATATATATATATATATATATATATATATATATATATATATATATATATATATATATATATATACACACACACACATGTGTGTACTTTTATATTGGTTTTTGCTGTAAAAAATATAGGTTTTCCGAAAGAAATTTAGACGAATTAATTTTCACATGGAAGGACTGTACAAGATAATTGAGAAGCTTGGAGTAAAAGGCACTTGAGAAAAGGTTAAGAACTACTGCTTTAGAAGATAATGGATAAAATACACACAAATACTCGTTTGATAGCATGAAGGGGCACCTTTTATAGGACAAAGGACTCTTATGTTGGGTTAAAGGCGTCTTTTGTAGTATAAATCACAAATATTTTATCACTTTATTAATATTTACTAGTCATTGTTTTTGCAAGCATCACTGATGGTTGTTGTGGTATTTAGCTGAGTGACAAAGGTCATGGATTAATTTTTAAGGTTTTAAGCTGTGGTGTTTGTTGTTGTAGAAGCCTCGTGAAGGTGGGGCAGTGAGTGGGCTTCTGTGTGTGTGTGTGTGTGTGTGTGTGTGTGTGTGTGTGTGTGTGTGTGTGTGTGTGTGTGTGTGTGTGTGTGTGTGTGTGTGTGTTAGTTACCATTTTGTCCTAGGCACATGTCGATTAGACACTAGGCCTGGTGTGTGTGTGTGTATATGTGTATGTGTGTATATGTGTATATGTGTATGTGTGTATATGTGTATTTGTGTATGTGTGTGTGTGTATCTGTCTGTGTGTCTGTGTATGTGTGTGTCTGTGTATGTGTGTGTCTGTGTATGTGTGTATGTATGTGCATGTCTGTCTGTGAGTGTTTGTCTGTACTTGCCTGTTTGCATTTACAGGCAGGTATGCTCATGGCATCTGGTTTACTTATTTGTCATAATTACTTTTAAACTTTGAGTATGACATATGCAGTTTCCACCTGGAGTTCATTTCACTCAACTTCAATACAGTTTTCTCTCTGTACAGAAATCCTATACTTTCCAATATTTTTACTTTTTTTTTTATCAAAAGTTAGGATTGTGTCCTATTGTCCTCCATTGTGTGCATGCATCTGTATACAGCACATGAATTTGGTTTTGTGAGTTTATGTGCCCATATACCTATTACATTTTACACACACACTGTGTTCTCTGGTTGAATAAAGTCTCTTCTTACATCTCTACCTCACTGAAGTCTTAACTTTCCATTTGTGTGTGTGTGTGTGTGTGTGTGTGTGTGTGTGTGTGTGTGTGTGTGTGTGTGTGTGTGTGTGTGTGTGTGTGTGTGTGTGTGTGTACTCACCTATTTGTACTCGCCTATTTGTGGTTGCAAGAGTCGAGTCTTAGCTCCTGGCCCCGCCTCTTCACCGGTTGCTACTGTGTGTGTGTACACATTCACCTAATTGTACTCGCCTAATTGTGGTTGCAAGGGTAGAGACTCTGCTCCTGGCCCCGCCTCTTCACTGATTGCTACTAAGTCCTCTCTCTCCCTGCTCCATGTGTGTGTGTGTTCTTGTGTGCTCATACATACGTGTGTGTGTGCACGCTCGTCTTTTACTCCTCTTCCTTCCCCTCTTCCTCAGTTTCTCCCTCTCACCCCTCTCCCCTCCCATTCTCTCCTCCCAACACTGTCATTATGATCAGATTCGTAGCGAGACTTTAAAGTTGAGCTCTTATTACCGTCTTTCCATAACCAGGCGCCATGAAGGCCACCCCACGGCCACCATCACTCCTCTCCCTGGTTAGGGAGATGGTGGGGAGGCAACGAAGGGTTGGGGAAGAACTACGTAGGGATATAGAGAAGGTGGGGTCGTAGCGATGAGGTTTAGATTATTTTATAGCGTTCTTAGATATACAGTTGACTTGCACAACAAGTGGAGTTTTCTTATTCGGGACTGATTTTTTTTTGCACAGGATATGACATTTCAGTAGGACTGGAGTGAATGCGACCCACAACAGTCTTCTAACACGTGTACAAAATTGTTATATACCTACATATAACAACAGTACAGGTAGTGGTATGTGGACCGGCGGGCAAGCCTTGTTAAGGCAGGCAACACGGTTTTGGGTCGGACCTCAAGAGTAAGAACACTTGAAACCAGTCACGGGTACATCACAGGTGTATTAGATTTCTTTTTCAACATGGACTTGTTAGAATAACGTCTTCTAATAAAAAACCATGACCAGCACATTGTATCAGTATTACAACACAGGGGTACCCATTGTTATTGTTGGGTTAGTGCGGGTAGTACTCAGAAGAGATACAAAGGAATCTGCCCACATCTTTCTGCACACCAGGGAATTTAGCCAGGACCTTGCCATTGAGAGTCGAATGCTGTCACCATGAGCTACCCTCGGATGTTATTTTTT
The DNA here is from genome assembly GCF_038502225.1 of Cherax quadricarinatus. NCBI lineage: Eukaryota > Metazoa > Arthropoda > Malacostraca > Decapoda > Parastacidae > Cherax > Cherax quadricarinatus. Next base: position 17,032,822 of record NC_091370.1, read on the forward strand.
CTTAGTCTCCGTCATACACGTGACCCCCGACCTATTACAAATCCCTCTCTGTATAAAATGTTATTCTCGTGACCAGTTTAGTCTTGCTTCTGCAGCCAGGCGTGAGGACACTGTTCTCCACGGCTCGCAGACTTGCATAGCCGTCACAGCCTAGCCATCCAGGCACCACTACGAACTTCTTTAATTTCCTCTTGAAAGCCTCCGGTACTATTCCTTAAAAGTTAATAGTTGTGGTCTTATGATATTCTAGTCCGTCTTGTAATTTCAAGTACGAGCGTTGGGGATGCCAACGCTCTATGGACAATATTCATTGTGTAACATACGAGGTATAGGTATACCTGGAGTCTACCTGGAAGTACTATCCTCAGATGTATTAGCACGTACAGAGAATTTAATAGGAACCTTCTGGCTCAGCTGGTGAGCGTAAGTTTTTCTCAAGTTACGCGTATTTTTAGTGTTGAATGTGCGTATGGAAGCCCCTGCTGGGTATTTCTTCAACTGACTTATTTTCTATGTATTATGAGAGGTGTGTGCGTGTTCCATTGATTTGCTGGTGTAAAAGATTATTTTTATATTTTGCGAGGATATGATTGCAGGTCGTGAGGTTTCCAACCAGACTAGTTTTCCTATCATGGGCCTTCATGTTGGTGGAAGGCTCTTGATCCAAAGAATTGGATCTGCCTCTCCGTCTTCCTTGGAACCAACCTGATTGCTTCTCGTTCCCCAGGCACTGTACGACCCCTACGGCTCTAGCATTTCCTCTTGAATATGATGCACGTCACCTCGCTTACCTTCTAAGTGATGTGCGTGGTCTTAGTGGCAGTTGATGTCACCATGTCAACATAATGGGCTCATGCTAAAGGATGAGGCGCGGTGCGAGCAGTACAGCCTGTCTCACCCTAGGCCAGCCTGGTTGGCCAAGTAACAAGGAGGCCTGGCACCAGGCCGGGTCACGTCAGTAAATTCTCGAAACGGGTCGCAGATAATTCACGCGGTTCTCACACTTGGGAAAAATGGAATGCAAATGTGTGAGGCACTCCAGACATTCCGGAAGTCGTTTCCTGGACAAAAAACATCACGGGTAAGAGCACCCCAGACCAGCAGGAAGTATTATGAGTCATATGGGAATTAACATTCCCTTCCCCAAGGTAACTGTCACATAAAGGTTACTAAAATTCTTAGGTAGGTCAGGTAAATAGAACTATATATTACGTAAATTTTGCTTGTCATTAAGCAACATCTTCCAGGGCTTGTGATTGTTGCATTGTCCACTAAACGTTCTTTGCCACCGTCAACACCTTCATTGCGGTCGAAGTTCTTCATACATGTTACAACTACCACTACCCATAGTGTTCTACCCTTCAGCCCTGCTGGTGCCTCTCTTGGCAGCACCTGATCACTGAAGGACACCGAAGGACACCCCCAGAGGTACTCCCATCCCTCAGGAGTACCCCCACCCAAGCCACGTTTTTGTTACAACAAGCGGTCTTGCTAGGCGGGGCTTTTCACCACTACGACGCGAGTGCCTTATGGAAGTGGGTAAGGGAGGGGAATGGGGAGCTTGGGAAGTGAAGGTACTGAAACTGGAGGAGAGGCGGAAGAGGAGAGGGAATATGGAGTAAGGACAGACGGATACGAAATTGCGTGTACAGTTAGCACTATGCGCATCGCGTTGTAAGTTGTTTCTGCCGCTTCATACTCTGCATATTTTATTCTAACTTCATTTAGTGAGAGTTAACTCTTAGCATTATTAATGACGCATCCAGCTAATTTGCTCATTAATAAGTCATTAGCATATTTCATACACTAGGTGAACCATCACAAGGTTAAATTTTTCACGAGTTCCTCGTGTATTTTGTTTCTCAGCAAAAACTCTTGAAACAGCCTCGAGCGCACTAAGCTGCTTTATCCTTAATATGCCTCTTAAATTATCGTGTGGCCTTCCATAGTATGTAATTAGTGTAAAGTTGCTCCCCCCATCCCTGCCTCTTACCCCACCATTAGCAGACATGTATCACAACTTTGTCAAGTTAGCCTGGTGATCTGCCTGGAGTATCTCTTCTCCCAGTTGTTTCAACGTGCTGGCAAGGCGTCTTTATTTCTTCTGTTATTATTTGTTATTGGTTCATCATTTTATTACTAACATCGTGTGGGTAGTAGTGGCTGCTATATAGCCATCGTGGGGGTAGTAGTGGCTGCTATATAGCCATCGTGTGGGTGGTAGTGGCTGCTATATAGCCATCGTGGGGGTGGTAGTGGCTCCTATATAGCCATCGTGTGGGTGGTAGTGGCTGCTATATTGCCATCGTGTGGGTGGTAGTGGCTGCTATATTGCCATCGTGTGGGTGGTAGTGGCTGCTCTATTGCCATCGTGTGGGTGGTAGTGGCTGCTATATAGCCATCGTGTGGGTGGTAGTGGCTGCTATATTGCCATCGTGTGGGTGGTAGTGGCTGCTCTATTGCCATCGTGTGGGTGGTAGTGGCTGCTATATAGCCATCGTGTGGGTGGTAGTGGCTGCTATATAGCCATCGTGTGGGTGGTAGTGGCTGCTACATAGCCATCGTGTGGGTGGTAGTGGCTGCTACATAGCCATCGTGTGGGTGGTAGTGGCTGCTACATAGCCATCGTGTGGGTGGTAGTGGCTGCTACATAGCCATCGTGTGGGTGGTAGTGGCTGCTATATAGCCATCGTGTGGGTGGTAGTGGCTGCTACATAGCCATCGTGTGGGTGGTAGTGGCTGCTACATAGCCATCGTGTGGGTGGTAATGGCTGCTACATAGCCATCGTGTGGGTGGTAGTGGCTGCTACATAGCCATCATGTGGGTGGTAATGGCTGCTACATAGCCATCGTGGGGGTGGTAGTGGCTGCTACATAGCCATCGTGTGGGTGGTAGTGGCTGCTACATAGCCATCGTGTGGGTGGTAGTGACTGCTACATAGCCATCGTGTGGGTGGTAGTGGCTGCTACATAGCCATCGTGTGGGTGGTAGTGGCTGCTACATAGCCATCGTGTGGGTGGTAGTGGCTGCTACATAGCCATCATGTGGGTGGTAATGGCTGCTACATAGCCATCGTGGGGGTGGTAGTGGCTGCTACATAGCCATCGTGTGGGTGGTAGTGGCTGCTACATAGCCATCGTGTGGGTGGTAGTGACTGCTACATAGCCATCGTGTGGGTGATAGTGGCTGCTACATAGTCATCGTGTGGGTGGTAGTGGCTGCTACATAGCCATCGTGTGGGTGGTAGTGGCTGCTACATAGCCATCGTGTGGGTGGTAGTGGCAACTACATAGCCATCGTGTGGGTGGTAGTGGCTGCTACATAGCCATCGTGTGGGTGGTAGTGGCTGCTACATAGCCATCGTGTGGGCCCTGTAAGATTCCTCCAGTTTGTATAGTTTCCCAGTTTATTCAGTTACTGTTATTTAAGTTAATGTGGCATCATCATTGATGCAGTTAATATTCTGATTTAATCTTGTGTTTTGTCTCTTCAGGTAAGGTACCATGGTTGGTTCTTGCTGTTGACGACCTCAGGTAAGGTACCATGGTTGGTTCTTGCTGTTGACGACCTCAGGTAAGGTACCATGGTTGGTTCTTGCTGGTGACGACCTCAGGTAAGGTACCATGGTTGGTTCTTGCTGGTGACGACCTCAGGTAAGGTACCAGTGTGACTTTGTCAATGGTCCAAGTCGGACCGAAACGTCGTCGTAAGCTTCTCTCTTTTATGTGCGGGTTATTTGTGTAAGGTACCATGGTTCTTGCTGGTGACGACCTCAGGTAAGGTACCATGGTTGGTTCTTGCTGGTGACGACCTCAGGTAAGGTACCATGGTTGGTTCTTTCTGGTGACAACCTCAGGTAAGGTACCATGGTTGGTTCTTGCTGGTGACGACCTCAGGTAAGGTACCATGGTTGGTTCTTGCTGATGACGACCTCAGGTAAGGTATCATGGTTGGTTCTTGCTGTTGACGACCTCAGGTAAGGTACCATGGTTGGTTCTTGCTGGTGACGACCTCAGGTAAGGTACCATGGTTGGTTCTTGCTGTTGACGACCTCAGGTAAGGTATCATAGTTGGTTCTTGCTGTTGACGACCTCAGGTAAGGTACCATGGTTGGTTCTTGCTGTTGACGACCTCAGGTAAGGTATCATGGTTGGTTCTTGCTGTTGACCTCAGGTAAGGTACCATGGTTGGTTCTTACTGTTGACGACGTCAGGTAAGGTACCATGGTTGGTTCTTGCTGGTGACGACCTCAGGTAATGTACCATGGTTGGTTCTTGCTGGTGACGACCTCAGGTAAGGTACCATGGTTGATTTTTGATGCTGACGACTTTGAGTAAGTCAGAATATAAAGAACCTGATGCATGCGGCGGCCTTTGGTCACCAATTTCAGAGGGGCTCTCGCATGCGACTGACTTAAGCGACTTCAGAGAGGCACTGTCTAATGCAACGGTTCTTTAGCGACCGCAGTGAGACTGTCGCATGCGACTGTTGGTATATTATCTGCCGCAGTCTATTCTAGGCAACCACAAGATAGCCAGGTCACGGTAAGGGGCCTCAAGTTGACAACGAGGACACGCAACGGGATCTCGAGAGCAGAGCTGCACTCCAGTTACCCTTCGAGGGGGGAGTGCACTGATACAGGTAGAGGGCTCTTGTTCCAAGCAATTTGAGCTGTTCATCCCTTGGCTCAAGCGTGATTACTTTCTTTCCTCGGGCGCTATTTATCCGTGGCCTGATTGGCGCAGGAAGACGTGAGGAAGTGGAAGAGCTTCATGTAAAGAGTATCGGTATACAACATGGAATAAAAGGGAGGAGGGAGAGGGATGAAGGTGGATGATTGTGGAAGAGGTAACATTGTCTGGATTCGATGGATGAAAGGTGAGGCGAGGCAGGGAAGAGTCAGAAACAAGGGGTCCGGAGGTATTACTCTGATAGGTTAAAAGTTATATTATCCTTTGGGAAAACTACTGTTACCTTATCAGGTAAACTGACAGGCAAGGTCGGAGGAAGTGGATGTACAATGTATACTGTTTACACATCTCAGCGCTCACAAATACCTGACAAAGTGCTCAGTTTACAGAACTCGCCTCGCACAGATACTCTTAACACGGCTCACTGAACAGTATCACACCTCACAGATGCGTCACCATTTTTCATAATGGTAGATGGCTGGAATTTAAATAGCAAGTCAAATAATTTTGAAGTATAAACATTTGCACGATAAATTTATAAGCCAGTGCGAAAACCACGACAGGACGCTAAGAACAAACTGGTCGAAATGTATGGCACAGGGAGCTAGAAACAGCAGATAAAAATGTTAGGATAGAGGAGCCTGGTGGCTTGTGATGCAGTTCTGACTCTCCCAGTCATTTAAATCTTGTACATGTCAGAAGGGATGGTAAGCAAGCGAAACCGAACTGGAGGAAGTGTTTGTGGTAAAGTTTGTACGTAGTTTCAGGTGTGATGAAATACAAGATTAGAAGAACCAATAATGTTAGTACACACAGACAAGCATACGACGGCGTTTGGGTCTGACTTGGATCATTACAATATACCTTTACCTTTGATATACCTTTGAAGAGTTTCGAGAGTTTCACTACTCTCCCGGCCATGGGCCAGGCTCGTCTGGTGCTTGCCTGGTCAACCAGGCTGTTGCTGCTGGAGGCCCGCTGCTCCACATACCCATCACAGCTTGGTTGATCTGGCAAATGGTAAAGATACTTGTCCAGTTTCCTCTTGAAGGCTTCTACACTTGTTCCAGCAGTGTTTCTGATATCTTCTGGTAAGATGTTGAATAGTCTGGGACCCCGGATGTTGATACAGTGTTCCCTTATTGTCCCCACCCAAGTCGGACCGAAACGTCGTCTTAAGCTTCTCTCTTATGTGCGGGTTATTTGTATATTGTTCCAGTCACGGTATTGAGCCTTTCTGTTGCTGCCTCGCATGGGCCAGTAGGCCTGTTGCAGTGGTCCTTCTCTCTTATGTTCTTCAGTAATGTTAGTAAACTAATTTAAGAGGCGGGGCCAGGAGCAGTGACTCAACCCCCTCCCCCTTCAAACCCAACTGCAAGTACATCAACTAGTCTACCTTGGCAGTATGGGCTGCTGGAGGCCAGTCACGCGTATACACGAGGACACAATATTTAGAAATGGTGAGTGGGTGTTGGTGGTGGTGTCGTGAGCGCTATTACCCGCTCGCCCAAGGTAACCAACTTCTGACCGGGAAACTGATGCAGCGCTCCAGAAAAATGTGAGGCTGGCCATACTTGTGTGTTGGACGGGTGGCGACGGGAAGACCGGAACACACACTATACTTTTTTTTTTTTTTTTTTTTTTTTCTTCTGAGCTGATTCGTGTTGTGTTTTGTTGTAACTACAGCCTGTGCCTTGGAATGATTTGTGGATATGGTTCAGATTGCCAATAATGAGTTTTGTTATGTATTGCGATTGATATCTGTAATGTGAGGGTAATGTAGTCACGATAGCGGGAGACTATATGGATATGTAATATTGCCATTAAGTTGGAGAATAAGTTATACTTTTCGATTTGTCTTCTGGTTTTCATTTTCTCGCTCAGTTGTGACTTGAGGCACGTAAATCCCCCTGTCTTCTAATAACATGTTCGTTTTTCCACTATAATTTACCTTGTTTATAATTACTATCGCATCTGCTTTGTCTGTTTCCGTAATGTGAAGTCCAGATCTTTTCTTAATTCATGGTATAACTTAACGGAGGTTGTAGAGGTCTGAGCTTTTCTCAGATCTCTAAGGAAAGACCCTGGACTTCACCTTACGAAACAGACAAAGCAAGTGCCATAGTAATTTTGGTAAATTATAGTAGAAAAATGAACATGTTATTAGAAGACTGGGGAACCTACGTACCCCTTAAGAACACCTACCTCTCACCATACCTACGAAACTTTCAACTTGTTAGGCCCTCCCCACCGTTCTTGTCCTTCCTCACCACACCTGTCTTTCACCCCTCCCCCTCACCTGCTAGCTGACACGCATATACGTATGATTATTATTTATCTGTCGGCACACGCGATATTTTCGTTAGGCCATCTGGGAGACGTAGATACGGAATGTATGAAGGGAAGGGGAGACTGGCTTATCCATTGTGATGGGAATGATACGCACAGAACCAATCTCATTTTTTTATTAAAAAAAAAGTGGGTCCCTTGTGATCTCGTAGCATTCGTGCCCAATCACCTGGGACTAACGTTCTACCCCCTCCCCTTATCACATTCATCCTCCCCTTGAGTTACGCCTTACCTCTCCACTCCCCATCTTGTGTACACCTTGAGGCATCCTAAGATGGTGGTAACAGATATCTAGCTCTGCTGAAACAAACCTTCACTACCTAATGTACGGAAACCATGCTTTCCGTACATTAGGGGCATAACAAGTAAGTAAAGTTAGCAGTGCCAGATCAACCTGGCTATGATGGACCTGTGGGCCAGCGGGCTGCCAGCAGCAACAGCCTAGTTGACCAGATAAGCACTAGACAAGTCTTTGATATACCTGTGATGAATTCAGAGAGACCAGCGCCTGGCTCTGGGAGTAGAAAAACTCTTGAAACTTAAAAGGTATATCAGAGACATATCCCAGTTTTATCAACATAAAAAATATACCTTCCCCACTGCGTGCATGATCACCTCATTACCCATTAACAGTCATGACTAGCAAGACGACTACAACTCCTTCGCCTCTACATGGTACTGGTCGTAATGACGACCCCCGTCACTAGCTAACACGTCGAGGCTGCTAAATAATAAACAGTTTCTTCGTCACAGCCAAATACGGCTGTGTTTATGGTCTGTTCTGGTTTTTAAATGACACTTTTTTCAGGCGATCGTGTTCAGCGTCGCGCTAAAATGAGGCAGCTTAATTCAGGGTTTATCAAGTTGCTGCAGATGAGCGAGGTGGATGCTGTGTTGGCTGGTGTTGCAGATGAGCGAGGTGGATGCTGTGTTGGCTGGTGTTGCAAGTGAGCGAGGTGGATGCTGTGTTGGCTGGTGTTGCAAGTGAGCGAGGTGGATGCTGTGTTGGCTGGTGTTGCAAGTGAGCGAGGTGGATGCTGTGTTGGCTGGTGTTGCAAGTGAGCGAGGTGGATGCTGTGTTGGCTGGTGTTGCAAGTGAGCGAGGTGGATGCTGTGTTGGCTGGTGTTGCAGATGAACGAGGCAGGATGCTGTGTTGGCTGGTGTTGCAGATGAGCGAGGTGGATGCTGTGTTGGCTGGTGTTGCAGATGAGCGAGGTGGATGCTGTGTTGGCTGGTGTTGCAAGTGACCGAGGTGGATGCTGTGTTGGCTGGTGTTGCAAGTGAGCGAGGTGGATGCTGTGTTGGCTGGTGTTGCAAGTGAGCGAGGTGGATGCTGTGTTGGCTGGTGTTGCAGATGAGCGAGGTGGATGCTGTGTTGGCTGGTGTTGCAGATGAGCGAGGTGGATGCTGTGTTGGCTGGTGTTGCAGATGAACGAGGCAGGATGCTGTGTTGGCTGTTGCAGATGAGCGAGGCAGGATGCTGTGTTGGCTGGTGTTGCAGATGAGCGAGGCAGGATGCTGTGTTGGCTGGTGTTGCAGATGAGCGAGGTGGATGCTGTGTTGGCTGGTGTTGCAGATGAACGAGGCAGGATGCTGTGTTGGCTGGTGTTGCAAGTGAGCGAGGTGGATGCTGTGTTGGCTGGTGTTGCAGATGAGCGAGGTGGATGCTGTGTTGGCTGGTGTTGCAGATGAGAGGTGGATGCTGTGTTGGCTGGTGTTGCAGATGAGCGAGGCAGGATGCTGTGTTGGCTGGTGTTGCAGATGAGCGAGGCAGGATGCTGTGTTGACTGGTGTTGCAGATGAGCGAGGTGGATGCTGTGTTGGCTGGTGTTGCAGATGAGCGAGGCAGGATGCTGTGTTGGCTGGTGTTGCAGATGAGCGAGGCAGGATGCTGTGTTGGCTGGTGTTGCAGATGAGCGAGGCAGGATGCTGTGTTGGCTGGTGTTGCAGATGAGCGAGGCAGGATGCTGTGTTGGCTGGTGTTGCAGATGAGCGAGGCAGGATGCTGTGTTGGCTGGTGTTGCAGATGAGCGAGGCAGGATGCTGTGTTGGCTGGTGCTGCAGATGAGCGAGGCAGGATGCTGTGTTGGCTGGTGCTGCAGATGAGCGAGGCAGGATGCTGTGTTGGCTGGTGTTGCAGATGAGCGAGGTGGATGCTGTGTTGGCTGGTGTTGCAGATGAGCGAGGCAGGATGCTGTGTTGGCTGGTGTTGCAGATGAGCGAGACAGGATGCTGTGTTGGCTGGTGTTGCAGATGAGCGAGGTGGATGCTGTGTTGGCTGGTGTTGCAGATGAGCGAGGCAGGATGCTGTGTTGGCTGGTGTTGCAGATGAGCGAGGCAGGATGCTGTGTTGGCTGGTGTTGCAGATGAGCGAGGTGGATGCTGTGTTGGCTGGTGTTGCAGATGAGCGAGGCAGGATGCTGTTGGCTGCTGTTACAGATGAGCGAGGTAGGATGCTGTGTTGGCTGGTGTTGCAGATGAGCGAGGCAGGATGCTGTTGGCTGGTGTTGCAGATGAGCGAGGCAGGATGCTGTGTTGGCTGGTGCTGCAGATGAGCGAGGCAGGATGCTGTGTTGGCTGGTGTTGCAGATGAGCAAGGCAGGATGCTGTGTTGGCTGGTGTTGCAGATGAGCGAGGTGGATGCTGTGTTGGCTGGTGTTGCAGATGAGCGAGGTGGATGCTGTGTTGGCTGGTGTTGCAGATGAGCGAGGTGGATGCTGTGTTGGCTGGTGTTGCAGATGAGCGAGGTGGATGCTGTGTTGGCTGGTGTTGCAGATGAGCGAGGCAGGATGCTGTGTTGGCTGGTGTTGCAGATGAGCGAGGCAGGATGCTGTGTTGGCTGGTGTTGCAGATGAGCGAGGCAGGATGCTGTGTTGGCTGGTGTTGCAGATGAGCGAGGCAGGATGCTGTGTTGGCTGGTGTTGCAGATGAGCGAGGTAGGATGCTGTGTTGGCTGGTGTTGCAGATGAGCGAGGTGGATGCTGTGTTGGCTGGTGTTGCAGATGAGCGAGGTAGGATGCTGTGTTGGCTGGTGTTGCAGATGAGCGAGGTAGGATGCTGTGTTGGCTGGTGTTGCAGATGAGCGAGGTGGATGCTGTGTTGGCTGGTGTTGCAGATGAGCGAGGCAGGATGCTGTGTTGGCTGGTGTTGCAGATGAGCGAGGTAGGATGCTGTGTTGGCTGGTGTTGCAGATGAGCGAGGTGGATGCTGTGTTGGCCGGTGTTGCAGATGAGCGAGGCAGGATGCTGTGTTGGCCGGTGTTGCAGATGAGCGAGGTGGATGCTGTGTTGGCTGGTGTTGCAGATGAGCGAGGTGGATGCTGTTGGCTGGTGTTGCAGATGAGCGAGGTGGATGCTGTTGGCTGGTGTTGCAGATGAGCGAGGTGGATGCTGTGTTGGCCGGTGTTGCAGATGAGCGAGGCAGGATGCTGTTGGCTGGTGTTGCAGATGAGCGAGGTGGATGCTGTTGGCTGGTGTTGCAGATGAGCGAGGTGGATGCTGTTGGCTGGTGTTGCAGATGAGCGAGGTGGATGCTGTGTTGGCTGGTGTTGCAGATGAGCGAGGCAGGATGCTGTGTTGGCCGGTGTTGCAGACGAGTGATATACCTTTGAGTTCATTTTTTTTTATTCCCAGGCTTGGAAAGACGGGTTGTAGGGTGCACTAAGTTACCAGTAAGAAGTTGAAAAGAGGGCAACAACGAAGCTGCTAGGTTGACCTAGAAATATAATTGGTTTAAAATTTCACTTAATATTCAGGGTAAAGCGTCCAGCGACCAGTGTAATGGAACATCTTGTTTCAACTCAACTTGTGCAGGCTGCAATGTTGACATTAGTGATAAACTTATAATGACTAATAGCATAACTTCATAGGCGTTATTGACACAAGGATAATTTGTTGTTGCTGGTTGTTAGGAGCTGTTTAAGACTTCAGGACGTGGGATGCTTGTTTACTGTGAATTGTCGTGATACCAAGGTTTTGGCGTCCTCTTTTGAGTGCTGTTTGAAGTGTTTACGCTATTGTCATCCATTAGTCTCAGAGGTATACTTATTGCCTTAAAAGCACGTGTACCTTTAACTTTCTGTATTTACTCACAACATAGTTCATTTTGAGCATAAACTCTTCCTCAGTTATGCCCATTTGGGAGTGATCCGTTACTAGATTTTATCTCCCCTCTTACATGGAAATCTCGCGTGCCCTTAGGTAGTTGATGTTGCATGTGGCTTTACTAAATCATGGCTTCTGCTCTCCTCAGTCTCTCCATGTTCAGCTGACGTGTAGTGAAGGGAAACGTGCTTATTACATTATCACTTTGCCGAGTGACGATGGCTCTAACACGCCTTGTCAGATCTGAGAATCATAGTCTTTCTGAATATGGGGTCGGAGCCCTTTCTTGTCCACGCGTCGATAGCCTTAAGGGGAAGTAAAGACCGCCCTGGAAAGGTTCCAGTTGGCTCCATGGTGGGCACCGCAGACTGACCACATCCCCATGAGCTCGGCTGCTGAGCTCTCTATCTACCCTCTACTTCACCTACCATTTGCTGCTAATTCACCAGCCATTTCCCATTTACTTGATCCTTTCCTTTCTTTTCCCACCTCTTACCTTCTATGTTTCCAGCTCCCTTTCTTACTTCCTTTCTTTATTTTCCTTCCCTTTTCTTCCTTCCTTCCTCCCGCTTCCCATCAACACTACTTGGCTTTCTACATTTTCCCCCTTTCGCTTATAGTATCTACGTTACACCAGCGGACCTTTGCCACTATACTGGTAATTTTTTTTTTTTTGTGGCTTTGTGACAGCAGTAGAGTGGCGAGGGGGTTTGAATGGGTGTTCTCTCCATTGTTGTATGTGCAGTGGTTTGGCTCCCCCCCATCACTTCTTCTTTTTCTTCCTTTCTTTTTCTTACTATCCGTTAATCTTTTTTCTGGTAGCTCTGTGGACAGAGTTTCCTGTTAGTAGGTAGCTGCAACATTTCCACCCCCGTCACCCCAGTGTGTTTACCTTTCTTGCTTGCTCCCTTTCACGTTGTGTGCGCTTGCTTGCTTGTGCCTTTGGTCTCCCTTTTTTTTCCTTTTGCCTCGTTCCCTTTACCTAGCCTCTGCGCTGAGCTTCTCGGTGGGACCACCCGGTGAGGGACACCCCTGGGAGCCAGGCTTATGAGCGTGGAGTATATATTCCTGTTTGGTCCTCATTATCGGCTTCGAGTGTTGGCTTTTACACACATGGCCGCAGGAGAGAGTATTTCTGGCACTAAGATAGGGTTCGCACGCATGCTGCCTTCCTCCTGCTCTGTCTGCTTCTCTCCTGCTCTTCCTACCTTCCTCCTGCTCTTCCTACCTTCCTCCTGCTCTTCCTACCTTCCTCCTGCTCTTCCTACCTTCCTCCTGCTCTTCCTACCTTCCTCCTGCTCTTCCTACCTTCCCCTGCTCTTCCTACCTTCCCCTGCTCTTCCTACTTTCCTCCTGCTCTGCTTGTCTTCCTCCTGCTCCCCCTGCCTTCCTCCTGCTCTGCCTGCCTTCCTTCCTCTGCTTGCCTTCCTCCTGCTCTGCCTACCTTCCTCCTGCTCTCCCTGCCTTCCTCCTGCTCTCCCTGCCTTCCTCCTGCTCTCCCTGCCTTCCTCCTGCTCTCCCTGCATTCCTCCTGCTCTCCCTGCCTTCCTCCTGCTCTCCCTGCCTTCCCCCTGCTCTCCCTGCCTTCCTCCTGCTCTCCCTGCCTTCCTCCTGCTCTCCCTGCCTTCCTCCTGCTCTCCCTGCCTTCCTCCTGCTCTCCCTGCCTTCCTCCTGCTCTCCCTGCCTTCCTCCTGCTCTCCCCGCCTTCCTCCTGCTCTCCCCGCCTTCCTCCTGCTCTCCCCGCCTTCCTCCTGCTCTCCCCGCCTTCCTCCTGCTCTCCCCGCCTTCCTCCTGCTCTCCCCGCCTTCCTCCTGCTCTCCCCGCCTTCCTCTTCCTGCCTCCCACTGGTTCTTCGTCCCCCCTAGCACCTTCTACTCTCGCTGCTGCCTTTACTTTTGGAAATCATTGCTCCTGCGTCTCGGTCTAAAAAATACGCGGCCTAAATTAGAAAATAAATATTTTAGGAATGGCAAATATAAGCGTGTATTGAATGTGATTAGAATTTTGTAAAACTGATCTGTCACCATCAGGTTGATGTTAGACAGAAAAGATTACTGATTCTGCCAGAGTGCAAAACGCTTAACAGTTTTGTTTCAAGCTTAAATGAAAATATCTCCGTAATAGTTACTGCTTTATTGTACGTTTGAGTATTATTTTTCTGTGGGTTTTTGAAAGTTTGTAGCAGTTTTATTTTTATTTTTTTGTATGCAGTTATTCTTTTGTTGACAAGAGCACTGAATGACTTGGTCTCTCTTGGCCGGCTTTTGTTTGTTGTACATTTGAAGGAAGAGTTTTCGTATTTGTTTAATGTGCTTCTGAAATCCGCAATATTGTCTTTTTTCACATTCACCCTTTTTTTCTTGTTTTATAATTGTCTCCCTTCAAAATAAAATTAGAATATCGAGTTACTGACGTAGAGGAAATGTTCTGTAAGAGATTTTCTTGGTATAGTAATGATAAGTCTTGAGTGCCACAGTGTAGACACTGGCCTCGTCCACTACCAGTGATAAGTCTTGAGTGCCACAGTGTAGACACTGGCCTCGTCCACTACCAGTGATAAGTCTTGAGTGCCACAGTGTAGACACTGGCCTCGTCCACTACCAGTGATAAGTCTTGAGTGCCACAGTGTAGACACTGGCCTCGTCCACTACCAACGGTAACACTGATCCGTTAACTAAATTCTCCACCAACCTTGACTATTCCCAGGACAAGAACAATATTGTTCCATTGAAATTACTCGCGTGCCAACAGAATGTACAAAAATATATCTGAACAACTTTCCTAGAAAGTTACAAAATATAACTTATTTGATCTAAATCATTGATCGTTTTATAAACCATACCCCCGGCCGGGATTGAACCCGCGGTCATAGTCTCAAAACTCCAGCCCGTCGCGTTAGCCACTAGACCAGCTAGCCACAATAAGATTCATTCATTATTGTGGCTAGCTGGTCTAGTGGCTAACGCGACGGGCTGGAGTTTTGAGACTCTATGACCGCGGGTTCAATCCCGGCCGGGGGTATGGTTTATTTGCAATCGTGTCATTACGATTTCTTAAGTCCTCGTTTTATAATTAGCAGGTTTTATTTTTATTATATTTGGTTTTAGGAATAACTATTATTTTTGCTCGGTGACTTGCGTAGATGTAAGGCCTCCTAGTTTTTCGTATTTAAAATATTTTTTAGTACGTTTTGATTGTTTTATCGGAAGTTAGAGTGGGATGGGATACTTCTGATATTCCTGTGGTGTTTTAAGAGGGTTTTGCTACTCGTGCGGCCCGGTCCTGGTCCAGGCTCGTCTGGGGAGAACAAGTTTAAAGAGCGGAAAATGTAGGAAGACGGGAAATGAAAAATAGAGATGATGAGGCGATATATGGCGAAATGTATTTTTCCTACAATATTTGTATGTACCTCGTGTTTTATCTTAGGTTTACCTTCCTAATGGCCTTAAGAATTATATAGTTATATTTTTTTGAGTCTTACACTAGTTACATTTCACGAGTTTAAAATGTAAAAATGTCTACAGGTGGAGGTACAAGGTAGTCAGTCCCGACTGATATCAGTGTCATACTTATGTTGAGCATTTTGGGCACATTAGGTTAATTTTGTCCCCAGGATGCAACCCACACCAGTCGACTAACACCCAGGTACCTATTTTACTGATAAGTGAACATGGACAGCAGGTGTCTTAAGGACACCTAATGTTTCCACCCGTACCGGGGATCGACCCCCGGACTTCAGTGTAAGAGCTGAGAGCTAAAAGACGCATTTACTTAATATAATAAATTAAGCTACAGTATTAAGCAGGAGGTTAGGCTAGGTAAGGTTTGTCAGGAAACAGGACATGTATTTCCTGACGCGGGTCTTAGTCATATGATGACCCGCAGCTGGAGCTTTTGGTCATATGACCGAAGCCTTCCGCTGGCTTACCGAGTCCACCCCTTTAAAAAATTGTGGCTATGATTATAACCATTAGATACGTTATATTAAGCATTAGTTACAGTTAAATAATTTTGTTGTGAATGAAGTCTGACCCACATAAAGGTGCCCTGATGGAACTGCTTATCACCATAACTCGTGGTGATGTATTCAAATTAAGAGGATAATTATGACAAAACCAAAACCTATTATTCAATTAACACAAAGCCTGAAAGCAATTATTGAAATCGTTACAAAGGCCAGAGCAATTAACATGAGAGCTGGAGCCAGGGTCCGTGGCTCATCCTCCAGCTCATTGGTCCACTAATGCTTGCTTTCTGATTGGTTGGATTTTGACGTCTCTTTGATGTCGTGCGTTGTGATTGGCTCCCGCTGGTTTGCTGGTCATGCTTTCTTAGTGGTCACATTTCCAGTTTTTTTTTTTTTAGCTTGTCATTCTGTGATTGGTCTTATTTAGTCTGCTTTCCTATATATTTTTTTTCGTTTGATATATCTCGGCCAGATAATTTTGATAGCCTATAAATGTCTTATTTTTTATAAGGGTTCTCGTAGCTTCATTAATGTGACATCGATATTATATTAAATCAGTTTTTATTACAAGTAATTATTTAATCTAAATTCTTTTGCCAAAGTTCAATCTTGGTTTCCTAATTTACACAACATTTTTGCATCTGCAAACATATTAAAAAAATCTGGCAGGATATTTATATAGATTACAACACAGAACAATCACATTTTTTGCAGTTTATCAGATCATTTTCACGGGAGGAATTCTTATTTACTTATTTATTGCCAGTCTGTGAATACTTTTTTTTGTGACCCGAGAGCTGAGGTGTACATGTGATGTCGCGACTACATTATTGTGGTTGTATCACTTACTACGAGCTCGACCATAGCCACCACTGCCTGAAAATAAATGGTATAAAATACCGACACAACGGAAACATAAAGGATCACATTAATCTGCATGTGTGTTTATGTAGCCAGACTGCCTCTTAAGTTTGTCAAAGGTACTGTATCATAGTTCCAGGTACTCTTGTACCTATGTTGCAGTTTTTTCAACTGTGGGTGTGGGAGCGCCTCTGGCAAGACAGTGATGGAGTTAGTGATGAGCGTTTCTTTTTCGGGTCACCTTGCCTCGGTGGGAAATGGTCGATGTGTGTGTGTGTGTCTATAAGTACCTTGATACCATTCATGTATTCTACGTCATTATTTGCGAAGAAAAAAAATCCTTTTATCATTTAAGACAGCCTTTCCTCAGTTTACAACTGTACTCGCCTAATTGTGGTTGCAGGGGTCGATTCATGCCTCCCGGCCCCGCCTCTTCACTTTATTATATTATTATTATACCTCTTCTTAAAGCTATGTGGTATCTTAAGTGCGCTCACAGAATTTTGCCGTTTGTACGAGTCTACAACGCTTCACAGTTCAGTCTCGAGCTGATTTGACTGGTATCTAGTGTGTGTGTGTGTATGTATGTGTATGTATGTATGTATATATATATATATATATATTATATATAATATATATATATATATATTTATATATATATATATATAATTCTAGGGTTCTCGTACCCACTTTCGAAGCTGCGACATTAAAAATATTCCATACCAAATATTCCCGTGGTATGGTTTGTTTGCAATCGTGTCATTACGATTTCGTGAGTCAAAAATATTGTCTGGACAAAGATCTTTAGGAAGAAACTGGATCATTACCTACGCCAAGTACCAGATCAATCAGGCTGTGATGCCTGTGAAGGCCAGCGAGCCGCTAACAGCCATAGTATGGGTGAATGGGCACTCAGCAAGGGAAACCTGGCCTCAGGCATGTGTGCGAGGGTAAAAAAAAAAAGCCAGGAAACTTGGTCACAGGTATGCCTTTACTAAACCCACATCTAGCTGGTTTCCCATTGCGACCACCCTAAGTGTGTGGTGGTGATTTCCAGAGTGAACTTTTATTCCTGGTGGTCCAGATATATCGTCCAGGTAACAGACGGTGTGAAAAAACAGAAAATGTGGTCGAGTTGCGGTGGTGACCGCTGGGCTGTCTCACCACCAGTAGTAGCACCACCTTGCAACCACTGCAACCACCACTGCCTGACTCACGAAATCGTAATGACACGATTGCAAACAAACCGTACCACGGCTGGGGTTAGAACCCGCGACGGTCTAGAGTTTTGTGACTGATTGCCTACTAGACTACCACCCATCACTACTATCACAACCACTGCCTAAACTACGACACCCGCCCACTCACCTCACCACAGTAACGACGCCAGGAAGGACCAACGTGTTGTCAGTCTGACAGCGCCTTTACCCTGAGCAACTACGTTGTTGACCAAGTCTTATATATCTATAACGGTTTCTCGCAGCCAAATTTTCTCGATGAACCAACAAATTATGTTGTATATTTTGTGTCAGTATGTCAGTTAGGCTTTTAAGCCGGTCAAACCCATCACCACTCTCTCTTATTAACCGCGTCTTATTGAGGTCCATCCCGTAGCAATTTTGATGCACAAACAGTAATGAAAATTAGATTGTGTTAGGTCAGGCAAGCTATTGTTGTCAAAAGCTGCCACTGATTATGTCGCAATGGGCAGTTGAGGTTGATTTTCTTAGGCGATTCCCGACCTTAATTTTAGGCGCTCTATAAACCTAAATACGGTTTTATTTTCCCGAGTTACTATGCTTGGTTTACATAAACCTGTAAAACGTGTATTTAACGATATCTGTAGCAATGCTGCGGCACAGCAGCACAAGAGAAGTTCAGATCTACACGAATATTATGTGTAGAAGACTGTGGGGTGGTTCCGGACAACGGAAGTTAACATAGTTAACTGATTCTCATCTGAAGGTCGACTGTTGGGGAGACTTGATGTTAGTTCTAACGGGATATTCTTGCAACACGCCTTGCAATAAAAACTAGTTTACCAACAGATTTCAGTGCTTGCGGTTATGTACGCTCTAGACATCACTATTAACCTTAGTTAACGTTTCAAAAGTCAATGGGAGATGGGGGAGAACATAAAGGAGCACTGCAGCAGGCCTACTGGCCCATGCTAGGCAGGTCGAAATCAGTAAATTAGACACATGGGCATCACTTGGGTATCTTTATTGTGGATACCCATGTGTCTGATTTATCAACGTGTCGGTTCTCTGAACCATTTATCTACAGATCCAAGTCACACTCGCTCAAGAAGGAAGGAGCACTGCAGCAGGCCTACTGGCCCACTGATCTACTGGTATAGAGTGAATTTATTTTTCGACCTTTTAGCTGGAGAGGGTTTCGGGGGTCAACGCCCCCGAAAGAGAATTCAAGAAGTGCTAGGGAACCACGGCTCTTCAACATCTTCCCTTCATACACAAAGGGGATAAAACAAACTCCTCGCTGTTGCCAACAGAGAACTGGACAGATACTTCAAAACATTTCCTGATGAGCCTGGTTGTGGTTATGCTTGTAAGTTAGATTGTGGGCGGCGGACACCAACAGTTTGATTGATCTGAATAGCAACCAGGAGACCTAGTCTGGGACCGGGCCGCAGGAGTGGGGGGGGTGATCTCCAGAAGTGACTCCAGGTATCAAATTGAATACCGTGGTCCATACAAGCCGTTACGGCTTGACAAAGCTCCTGGAGAGCGAAACGTTGCCACAATAAAATGTCACATTAGTTGCACTTGTGGCCTTTTACCTAACATATTGTCAGTAATTTGCCAACATTATTACGGGATTATAATCTCTAAATCATCCTGTGAGAACCCACGCGGCTGGACTTGTTACTTTCGTGGACCATGGTTAGTCCCCCCGTCCATTATTCAACTTGTTCACTGGTAATCGTTACGACTTAATTTTGGGTTTCTACGATTGGATGTTATCTCAGTAATCCAGAGTACACTTGGAGACAAGACGGAAATATATTAGGTCAGTATATAACGGCCTCCGAGGCCCTCTGCAGATATCACAGTTTAACTGTGGCCGCGTATACACACACGTGACCGGACTGTTACGATAATGCGTTGGTCAGTGTTACGAGTAACGGTGCAGTGTTCCCGTGTGTACACCTCCACACAGTCATGTATACGCTCGGGTGAATATTTGTGTGTTTACACTTAGTTTAGTTTAACCCCTATTATAAGCTCTCACATTGAGGTCCGTGGTTCGATCCCCGGTGCGGGTGGAAACATTAGGACGTGTTTCCTTAAGACACCTGCTGACCATGTTCACCTATCAGTAAAGTAGGTACTTGGGTGTTAGTCGACTGTGTGGGTCGCATCCTGGGGGCAAAATTGACCCAATTTTCCCGAAATGTTCTATATAATAAGCGGCTTTCTATACAGGAAGGATGTAATTGATGTCAGCTAGGCCTGTATTATTATTATTATTATTATTATTATTATTATTAATTACTATTAATTATTATTACTATTTATTATTAATTATGATTTATTATTTATTATTAATTATTATTAATTATTTATTTTTAATTATTTTTAATTATTATTTTTAATTATTATTTTTAATTATTATTAGACTTACAGATGATATTCAGCTTAACCCTTGTGCAGCCGATGGGCTTTGAACCAGCCGACCAGCCTAGCAACCTCAACACTTGCTCGCTATTCAAGTTAATTTCCTTCACTGGCTTATAGGCTGTGACACACTAGAGATTCACCGCAATCATTCATGTCTTATGAAGTTGGTTGGGCAGTTTAGCGAGCGACTCCAGGAATATAAAAGTTCCTAAACCTCTGACGCTAAATGCATTAGTTTTTGCTAAGAAATTTTGAAAAAAAATTTCGACGTCTCTAGTCAACTTAGTTTAAATATATTTCGTATTAAAGAGTTCAATGAAAGTGTGTCGAACTTCAAATGTTTTTACTGGCTTTGTGGCGATATAATTCTTTAGGTTCACTGAAAGATAAGGTTACCTAACGAGACCTAACCCAAATTAACCTAAACTTAAATCGACATCTTTGATGCAAATTAAGGCGCGGTAAAACTATGGACACCTCTACATTGGTAGGAGTCCTGCAGGGCTTCCAGAAAACTTAAGTATAAAATTTAATGCAAAGGGAAAGGTAGGATCAATCCCTTCAAAAGAGCCAGCGACCAGTATCCAGTGGAGTTGAAAGGGTTTACACGCGCGTTGAAGGTCAGTGGAACGTGAGTAGCAGTGGTCGCAGAGTTGACTGTGACTTCTGAGGTGACCTCGTGACGTCACTGGTAGTTCACGGGGGCCGTCAGGAAGCGTCCACTTGGAGGCCCAATTTACCTATTTCGTCCAGCGGTGCCACATGTGATGCAGGTCCACCAGCCGGTGCGCTCACCCCACTCTTGTTAGTCTCTGGCACCCTCCCCCTCCAACCCCGTCATTGAGGTAACACCACACACTGCTGCTTACATGGTATGTACACAGTGGTGGTTGTATACACACAGAGGTATTTAACTGTGTATACACGCAGTTTAACCCTTTGAGAGGAATGGTATAAAATACCGACACGATGGAAAGATAAATGCAGCGTTATGCGATCCTTAATTGACAATACTGCGCCCACACAGTGAACTTTATCAGGTCACAGACGGCTCAGATCTATTTGTGGCATGTTAATGCTTACTGTGTGGGCGAAACGTTTTCTCTTTTTACTACAGTTTAATTCCTGTTTTGGGGGCTAGAGTATTACCATTACTGTACAGGTGAATGGCAGCTTTAATAGATCAAAACTTATTCTGAAGTCACTTTTGTTTTTTGTTTCTTGCTAAATGTGCCCTGTTTACCCTCTTGCAGAGTTGTTATAAGGTGTGGTCCTGTATCTCTTGAGATCTTTCGTAGGTGTGAAGTGTGTTCACTCTACATAGCTTTTATTCCCTATTTCCATTGGGGGAGCTTTCCACTTTTTGTTGGGACTTGTCTGCCGTGAGTTCGAGCTCCACTCGTGTAATTTGGTTAGGGCTCCACGTTGGTGCTGCATTACTCGAGTACTGGTGTGATATATTGTAAATAGTGCCACGAAAGACCTTTTTTTTTTTCATTTCTAAGGGAGACAGGTTAGGCATAATGTATACTCAGGTCTTTCAAAGTTGTGCGACTGACAGTCCTTCACCTAGTCCTAGGTGGTACACCGCGTCTGGCCTTAGCTAATTTTCAACACGTTACATTTACTATAGTTGAGATCTAGTAAGTGCATTTTAATCATTCCTCTAGTCTTGTTTATAGCCGTAATTTCCTGCAGTCTTCTTTCGTTTCAGTAAGAAGGTGCGAGGCTGGAAAAAATGCAATCTCAGAATATGGCATTTTCGCGAGATAAATTTAAAAAGTTTGATGTAAATTTTTAAACAGTTTAGTTTGTCGACCAGTTCATAAGATAGTCTAAGAGTTAATACGTGTCGCCAAGCACCTGTCTTGAAACAGGTCATTTTGCTTGTAGCCCGGAAACGAGGCAGGTAGGTGGTGTTTACACTAATGACGGTGATTAATAGTACAAGCCTGGCCCATGGCCGGGCTCCGGGAGTAGACAGACACTCGGAGAATTAAGAACACGTCTGACAGCTTGCCCTAAGGACAATTGCTGTAGGGACAAACATCTCCCTAATCGCATCCCTTAATTTTCTCATCTTTGTGATCCTTCTCCCCCATTCTCTTTCCTCGCTCCTATTTTTCCCCTTTTATTCCCTTCCCCTTTCTGTGCCTCTGTGTCGTCTCCCTGAAGCTGGACTCCCGAGGCTGGCAGTAGGTCAGACTACCGAGGAAAATACTATCACCGTCACATAATGTCTGGAGTGGACACCCTCAGCAAGTGTCGCCCACCACCTGATACAATGTAGTCGTATTATTTTGCTTCTGATGTGCCTTTGACGGGTTTCGAGTGTGTTTACTCCCGTAGACTGGCCCTAAGCCAGGCTTGTCTGGTGTTTGTCTAGTCAGCCAGGCACCTTTCTTCCCATTAGACTCACATGAGGAAATTAATGTGGTTCTATGATAAATAACGATGACTGGATGACAGTGTCCATTACACATTAACAATTTTAAAAAGGGAAAATTTAAGTCGTCTTAAAGTTGGTAGGTTTGTAGGCAGGAAGGCAGTTACCCATGACCCACTTTGAGAGTATCTTTCTGTTGTAAGTGATTTTCACAGTCAAGTTACTTTTTAACTTTAAGATATTACAAGAACTTCAATGAAAATAAATTACTTTGACTTTGTGGGGGTATCCTAGGTAGTTTATACACATTTATGTGTATAATTTGTGCAAATATTTATGTGTACCTGTACTTAAATAAGTTTGATTATGATTGGCCGAGGCCAGGTTAACCAGAGTGTTGCTTTTTTGCCATGCAGACCTGTGTTGTCACAACCTGGCTGATCCGTCCATTCTTCAGCATCTTTTCCAGCTTTCCTCTTCTTCAACTTTTATTTCGACAATACTGTATATCTATTGATGGAAGGTTGTGTGTACAGGTGTTAGATTATAGTTCCCTCCTATAATGCTGGTCGTTGTGGTGGTAGGGAAACTGCGTAGGTAGTGGTGGTGTCGGTGGTGGTAGGGAAGCTGCGTAGTTGGTGATGCTGGTGGTGTTAGGGATCCTGCGTAGGTAGTGGTGGTGGTGGTGGTAGGGATCCTGCGTAGCTGCTGGTAGTGGTATGGAAGCTGCGTAGGTAGTGGTGTTGGTGGTGGTAGGGATCCTGCGTAGCTGCTGCTGGTGGTAGGGATCCTGCGTAGGTAGTGGTGGTAGGGAACATATGTGGTGATTGAGAGGTGAAGCTGTGTTGAGTGACAGGCGGTTCAGCTGGTTGAGGGGTTTACTACGGTGGCAGCTGGTATAGGGGTGGGCGGGAGTGCTTGGGTAAGGGGAGAGCGTGGCACTGAAAGCACGAGGCACTTGTAACAGCTGGTGTGGCACATGACGCCATGCTTCAGGTGCCCCACTCCTCACCTCATGAACGGGGGCGAGGGCTACTGTTACTGTTGTTGCTAGTAAAGTTATTGTTGGTGTTGCTGAAGTTAGTAGCGGTGCTGTTATTGTTGCAGTAGTTATGACTATTATTGCTAATGTTTGTTTTGGTGGTTGCGCTGTTGATGAAATTGCTACCATTGTTGGGATGCCTGTGCTGTTGTTTATGTATTTAATGTTTTTGTTACTGCTGCTGAAGCTTCTACCATGTTGATGTTGCTGGAGATATGGTGTTGAAGTTGATACCATTATTATTGTTGGTTGTGGTGGTAGTTGAGGTTGAAGTGGAGTGTGGGTGGTGCGTATAACATTGGAAATGGTGATAACATTAGCAGAGGAGAGGAGAGGGTGTATAGGGTACACGGCCCTTGTTGGTGTGCTAACAATCCCGAATCAGCGCTCTTGTCTAGCTGATTGGAGGCACTTAGAGAGGAGCGTGGAGGTGCTACTGCCCTTGTGCAGGATATTTATAGTGAGGGTCTGTGTGCAGATTGTAGGCAATGAGACTGGATGCCGAGGAGAGATCAGTATTAGTATTATTCACGGAGAAGTCTTAGGGGTTTTAGCCCCTAGGAATGAGAGATGACCAGGTTTGATTAGAATAGGATGGTTGTAGTTCTAATAACTTAGATCGAGAGCCATACAGCAGCATAAAGGCACAAGCAAGCAAGGAAGGAAGAAGGCAGGCAGGAGGAGGGTTGGATAAGAAAGCGCAGACGCAAGGAGGAAGAGGAATTGAAAACGAAGAGAAAGTGTGTTGTGTGTAATGCTGAAGATGAGATAGACATCAGGGAGAAGCGGGGAAATGGGGGAAGCATTAAGGAACGTGCAGCTTACGAAAGGAAAGAGGGTTAACAACGTTGATGGTCAGGTGTTCGTTTCTAGAACACGACTCTTTAATTTGTGTGTAAGTAAAGGTGTTAGAGTTGGGGATCAAGAATGTGAAGCCGAGAAGTTAGCAGTGCGCGAGGCCCCGCGGTTAACCTGTCCTCATTCCATTTACCTGGAGTTTACCTGGAGAGAGTTTCGGGGGTCAACGCCCCCGCGGCCCGGTCTGTGACCAGGCCTCCTGGTGGATCAGCGCCTGATCAACCAGGCTGTTGCTGCTGGCTGCACGCAAACCAACGTACGAGCCACAGCCCGGCTGATCAGGAACTGACTTTAGGTGCTTGTCCAGTGCCAGCTTGAAGACTGCCAGGGGTCTGTTGGTAATCCCCCTTATGTGTGCTGGGAGGCAGTTGAACAGTCTCGGGCCCCTGACACTTATTGTATGGTCTCTTAACGTGCTAGTGACACCCCTGCTTTTCATTGGGGGGATGGTGCATCGTCTGCCAAGTCTTTTGCTTTCGTAGTGAGTGATTTTCGTGTGCAAGTTCGGTACTAGTCCCTCTAGGATTTTCCAGGTGTATATAATCATGTATCTCTCCCTCCTGCGTTCCAGGGAATACAGGTTTAGAAACCTCAAGCGCTCCCAGTAATTGAGGTGTTTTATCTCCGTTATGTGCGCCGTGAAAGTTCTCTGTACATTTTCTAGGTCGGCAATTTCACCTGCCTTGAAAGGTGCTGTTAGAGTGCAGCAATATTCCAGCCTAGATAGAACAAGTGACCTGAAGAGTGTCATCATGGGCTTGGCCTCCCTAGTTTTGAAGGTTCTCATTATCCATCCTGTCATTTTTCTAGGTCATTTTGTTCGACGATTTCCTAAATTCAGTTTCTTGAAGCTTTCTATAATTTTTATTTTTGTTAGGCAAATGTGTAAATTAAAAAATGAGCTGTAGTTGAGAAGCTCCAGGAAACTTGCAGATTTTAATGTCACTCAGAATGAGAGAGTGGTTTGCTGTGTGTGTAAAATATATAGAGTTCTTCTGTCTTCCAATTATGTCTTTGAATTTGTATTGATAAAGCCACTGGATGGTGTAATATCCACAGTAAAGATACCCAGATGTTGCAAATGTCTAATTTTTCATCTTGTAGGCATTGTCTACCATGCATGTACAACTTGCTTTATCAGTAGTTCCAGTAGTATAAGTAGTGATGAATGGTTTGAAAAACCGACAAGTTGAAGATTGAGACACTTATGCAGCATATGGGAATCTTTATTCAGGAAACGTTTCGCCACACAGTGGCTTCATCAGTCCAATACAAAGAGGAAGGCGTAAGGAGAGGAGGAGTATGAGGTAATCAGTCCCTCAACCTTGGAGTTAGTGTTCACAGCATCGTCCTGATCCACTGACGCCTATTTAACCGCCAGTCTTCTTGCCTTTGCTCCAGATTCTCCTCCACCACGATGCTGTGCACACTAACTCCAAGGCTGAGGGACTAATTACCTCATCTTTTGTATATAGTTCTGCTGTCTTCCAATTATGTCCTAGAATCTGTATTGATAAAGCCACTGGATGGCGAAACGTCTACAATAAAGATATCCAGATGTTGCACATGTGTTTTAACTTTCATATTGTCGGTATTCTATACCTTTCTTGCACATGGAGAAGTTTCTTGGCAAGTGGTTCAGCT